>NW_026111668.1:0-10000 GCF_024679095.1 Eriocheir sinensis
AACGAAGAAAGAAAGCACAAATGACACAGATGGAAAATTAAATACAGGAGAAATACAACACGCCAACTGACGTGACTGACATGCACTGAAGGAGCGAAAACACGAGAACACTAAACACTAAAACGTTCTTGTGACTTAGAAGAGTTACGACGCCTGAGCGAATTCAAGACTGTCACGTTACTTGCGATTGTGTCTGTTGTTGTTGTTGTTGTTGTTATTGTGGTTAGGTTGTTGCTTTCGTGTGGGGTGAAGTTGTTTCTTGTTGTTAGATTTGAAGTTGTTGTTGTTATTTATGCTTTTTCTTGTGTTAGAGGTATTGTTATTTTTTTTCACAGCAAAGGAGACAGATTAAGGGCTGCAAAAAAAAAACTATAATGAAAAATGTTGTTGTTGTTCATGTTGTTATTCCTGTTATTAATTACCGTTGCTATATTCTGAATTGTTCCTGTTGCTGCCAAAAACACAACAATCCACAATTTCATCAACTTCTTTTGTTGGTATACTTGGAGTTGTTATTGTTTTGTCATTTTTGTTTTTGTTGTTGTTGCTGGTGTCTTTCTAGTGTTGCTGCCGCTAAAAACACAGACATCTACACTTTGATTAAACGTTTTTTTCTTTTTTTTATTATTGCAGCTGTTATTGTTGTTATTACTGTTGTTTCTACTGATGAACCCTTTCAAGAGGAGAGTATCAAGACACCTCTCCACCCGAAACTGACGTCACTTCTGGCCACTCTTCATTAGCGGGCGATTAACGGGCTTTTTTCTACACTTTCTTTTTGTTGACCTTGAACTGTTTCCTTTGCTATAAAAAAAACAATAATAATAATAACGCAACAATTTATGCCATCATTAATTAACATCCTTCACTATCATCAACACAACACTATCATCTAAACTCTTCACTATCATCAACACAACACTATCATCTAGACTCTTCACTATCATCAACACAACACTATCACCTAGACTCTTCACTATCATCAACACAACACTATCACCTAGACTCTTCACTATCATCAACACAACACTATCACCTAGACTCTTCACTATCATCAACACAACACTATCATCAAAACTCTTCACCATCACTAATACGCTTCACTACTATCAAAACTCTACACTATCATAAACTCTCTACACTATCATTAACACTACCATCAAAACTCTTCACCATCACTAACACTCTTCTCTACCATCAAAACTCTTCACCATCACTAACACTCTTCTCTACCATCAAAACTCTTCACCATCACTAACACTCTTCTCTACCATCAAAACTCTTCACCATCACTAACACTCTTCTCTACCATCAAAACTCTTCACCATCACTAACACTCTTCTCTACCATCAAAACTCTTCACCATCACTAACACTCTTCTCTACCATCAAAACTCTTCACCATCACTAACACTCTTCTCTACCATCAAAACTCTTCACCATCACTAACACTCTTCTCTACCATCAAAACTCTTCACTATCATTAACACTCTTCTCTACCATCAAAACTCTTCACCATCACTAACACTCTTCTCTACCATCAAAACTCTTCACCATCACTAACACTCTTCTCTACCATCAAAACTCTTCACCATCACTAACACTCTTCTCTACCTTCAAAACTCTTCACTGTCATTAACACTCTACTCTATCATTATCCTTGTCCATCACGCGGAGGACAGGCGGCACACATACTTCATCGCGGCCTTCCTTCGCTCCAGACCCTCCCCGCGGACTGGGTTATCCCGCTCCCCGCAGAAAGGAACTATTGATCACCTCCTTCCCTGTATTCACGGGACACGTTGACACGGCTTCCCCGGAGAATAGTTTACGACTCGCTATTATATTCTGGGGAGGGGATATTATGCTTCCAATATGGCCCCCACTTCCATAACAAAAATGTCCCGATTATAATTATCATGAAGGGAATTTGCAAGGTCTATATTTTTTTTCAACAATAGCATCTAAATCGTTATAGTCTTAGGAAGAACAGTTATGCTTTCAATATGGCCTCCACCTCCCTAACAAAAATGTCCCGATTATAATTATCATGAAGGGAATTTGCAAAGTCGATATTTTTTTTAAACAATAGCATCTAAATCGTTATAGTCTTAGGAAGAACAGTTATGCTTTCAATATGGCCTCCACCTCCCTAACAAAAATGTCTCGATTATAATTATCATGAAGGGAATTAACAAGGTCTATATATATTTTTTTCGACAATAGCATCTAAATTGTTTTAGTCTTAGGAAGAACAATTATGCTTTCAATATGGCCTCCACCTCCCTAACAAAAATGTCTCGATTATAATTATCATGAAGGGAATTAACAAGGTCTATATATGTTTTTTTCAACAATAGCATCTAAATTGTTATAGTCTTAGGAAGAACAATTATGCCTTCAATATGGCCTCCACCTCCCTAACGTAAATATTAAGATCAATGAATATAAAGGAAATGTACAAGGCCTACAATATTTCTTTTTTACAATAACATCAATTTTTCTATATTCTTGGGAGGAAAAATTACTTCCAAAATGACCTACACCTCCTTCACGAAACTTTCTCGTTTGAAAAAAAAATCATAAGGGAAAATTATAAAACCGACAATATTTTTTTTCAACAAGAGGATCAAAATTACCAGTGCCTTTTAGATTATGTGTTAAAATTAGCCTCATAATCCAATCAACAAGGCCTACAAGGTATACTTTAAAACATCCCTTCTTTGGCCACTCTTCTGAAGCTTATGGCAAAGAAAAATGTAAATAATGTCTTACGATTCACTGCAAGTTAAATATGATGAAAAAACAGTCTGAACTTTTTTATAAGGGCAGTGATGAGCGGACTTTTTTTCTCATCATTGTTTTTGTTTTTCTGCCCTTGAGCTGCTTCCTTTACTGTAAAAAAATAATAATAAAAGTACAGGTAAAGTTGTGGGCATATACGGTAAAGCGGCGCGTGGCCTCAATACTCATCTCCGACACATCAATTAACAGACAGTACCAATAGCATGACCCAGACTAACAAGGCCCAGAACACAGCCATAACAAAATCAAGACTTAAAAAACATTGACGTATCACATAATCACCTTAACATATAACAAGGCGAGGTCAAAGTTCATACAGGAGAGAGGTCATAAAAGAGCTGATAAGGCCATGTCAAAGGTAGCAGAAGGTGGAAGGTCATAATTAACCAACTAAAAAGGTGGAGGTGAAGATAATGAAGAGTGAAAGGATATAATTAGCAGAATAAGGTGAGGGTAAAAGTTCATAATAAAAGAGAGAAAGGTCATAAGGAACAAAAATAAGGTGAAGGTAAAGAAAATAAAGAGTGATAGGATATAACAGACAAAGAAAATTAGGGTAACAGCACATGATATCAGACTGAGACGCCATAAAAAACAAAAATAAAGTGAAGGTAAAGAAAATAAAGAGTGATAGGACATAACAGACAAAGAAAATTAGGGTAACAGCACATAATATAACACTGAGACGCCATAAAGAACAAAAATAAAGTGAGGGTAAAGAAAATAAAGAGTGAAAGAACATAACAGACAAAGAAAATGAGGGTAAATGCAAATAATATAACACTGAGACGCCATAAAGAACAAAAATAAAGTGAGGGTAAAGAAAATAAAGAGTGAAAGAACATAATTGACAAAGAAAATGAGGGTAACACCACATGATATCAGACTGAGACGCCATAAAGAACAAAAATAAAGTGAAGGAAAAGGAAAAACAGAGTGAAAGAACATAATTGACAGAGAAAATGAGGGTAACAGCACATAACATAACACTGAGACGCCATAAAGAACAAAAATAAGGTGAAGGAAAAGGAAAAACAGAGTGAAAGAACATAATTGACAGAGAAAATGAGGGTAACAGCACATAACATAACACTGAGACGCCATAAAGAACAAAAATAAAGTGAGGGTAAAGAAAATAAAGAGTGAAATGACATAACTGACAAAGAAAATGAGGGAAACAGCACATAATATAACACTGAGACGCCATAAAGAACAAAAATAAAGTGAGGGTAAAGAAAATAAAGAGTGAAAGAACATAACAGACAAAGAAAATGAGGGTAACAGCACATAACATAAAATTGAGAGTTCATAAAAAAAACTCAAAAAAATGGTGAAGACAAAGGTAACGAAGATTGAAAGATTGACAGAGAAGTGAAAATATTGAGGAGTAAAATATATAATAATAAAAGTTAATTAAAAGCAGTAAAGTAAAAGTCCTTAAGTGACGTAATAGATCATAAGTAGCTAAAAAAAAGTTAATTAAAAGCAGTAACGTAAAAGTAATTAAGTGTCGTAATAGATCATAATTAGCTAAGGAAAAAAAGTTAATTAAAAGCAGTAACGTAAAAGTCCTTAAGTGACGTAATAGATCATAAGTAGCTAAAAAAAAAAGTTAATTAAAAGCAGTAACGTAAAAGTAATGAAGTGACGTAATAGATCATAATTAGCTAAAAAAAAATAAAAAGTTAATTAAAAGCAGTAACGTAAAATTCCTCAAGTAACGTAATAGATCACAATTAGCTAAGAAAAAAGTTAATTAAAAGCAGTTAAGTAAAATTCCTCAAGTAACGTAATAGATCACAATTAGCTAAGAAAAAAGTTAATTAAAAGCAGTTAAGTAAAATTCCTCAAGTAACGTAATAGATCACAATTAGCTAAGAAAAAAGTTAATTAAAAGCAGTTAAGTAAAATTCCTCAAGTAACGTAATAGATCACAATTAGCTAAGAAAAAAGTTATTTAAAAGCAGTTAAGTAAAATTCCTCAAGTAACATAATAGATCACAATTAACTAAAAAAAGTTAATTAGAAGCAGTTAAGTAAAAGTAATTAAGTGTCGTAATAGGTCATAATTAGCTAAATAAAAAAAATGTCAAGGTAAAGCGAATAAAGGTAAAGGTATTATCACCTCGACTTGAAGCTGGTTCACCGCTGAGTATAAAAGTGTAGTGTATTTGCTGGGCCGATGAGTTTAGTCTTCCGCGCGCACTCAATCACTTAATCAACACCATGACTTATTCACGCAAGAGGTTATAAGTTCAAAAGGTCACAGAGAGAGAGAGAGAGAGAGAGAGAGAGAGAGAGAGAGAGAGAGAGAGAGAGAGAGAGAGAGAGAGAGAGAGAGAGAGAGAGAGAGAGAGAGAGAGAGAGAGAGAGAGAGAGAGAGAGAGAGAGAGAGAGAGAGAGAGAGAGAGAGAGAGAGAGAGAGAGAGAGAGAGAAGGAGACAGAGACAGAGAATGAGACAGGGACAGCGACAGAGGCAGAGAAAGAGACAGAAATGGACAGAAAGAGAAAGAGAAGAGAGAAAGAGAAAGAGAGAGAAACAGAGACAGAGAAATAGACAGGGAAAGATAGAGATAGAGACAGAAAGAGAAAGAGAGAGAGAGAGAGAGAGAGAGAGAGAGAGAGAGAGAGAGAGAGAGAGAGAGAGAGAGAGAGAGAGAGAGAGAGAATAGCCATGTGACCCTCCCTACGCTGGGCTTGTTGAGAGGGAGTGAAGACTTTTCAGGACATGACAAGGGATGGGGAGATGGGGCTTGACAGGGAAACAGGGAAAAAGACATAAAAGAAGAGAACAGGGAGAAAGAAAGAGGAATAACAAGGTGCCAAGGAAAACAGGACATGACAGAGAAAGAAAAGAAAAGGAACAGGAGAAAGAAAAATTAATAACAAGGTGCCAAGGAAAACAGGACAGGACAGAGAAAGAAAAGAGAAAGGAACAGGAGAAAGAAAAAAGGAATAACAAAGTGCCAAGGAAAACAGGACAGGACAGAGAAAGAAAAGAGAAAGAAACAAGAGAAAAAAAAAGGAATAAGAAGGTGCCAAGGAAAACAGGACAGGACAGAGAAAGAAAAGAGAAAGGAAATGGGAAAAAGAAAAAGAGAAACACAAATGAATTAACACTCCAGGCAGACTGAGAGGAAGGGAAGTCAAGTAATACAACAGCACACACACACACACACACACACACACACACACACACACACACACACACACACACACACACACACACACACACTCTCCACCATCACAAAGGGTCCTCTCTCACTCACTGCCCTGCCTCAACACAATAATTAGTTCCCCTTTATTATCTCGCCATTATCACCCTGCTATCTCTCATCACACAAATGCACAGATACACACACGCACACAGACACACATACACACACACACACACACACACACACTCCCTCCCCCTTCACTGCAGTTATGGATATAGTAGTTCCTAAATTACATTCCAAACACGACTCCTCATTCTCCCTCTTTTATCTCTATGTTTATTTTTTGCTATTATCATCACGTACAAATAGATGAATAACCACACACCTGCATACATTCACTGCCCCTTCATAGCTCTTATAATTGTATCCCCTAAATTACATTACAAAGAAGAACCCACTCTCTCTTTCTGTTTTTGTTTTTTTATTCTTCTATCAGTATCACACACGAATACTGATACACACACACACACACACACACACACACACACACACACACACACACACACACACACACACACACACACACACACACACACATACATACACACACACCCTTCACAGATCGTATTAATGTATCCCCTAAATTACAATTCAAATACGGACACTTTCTCTCTCTCTCTCTCTCTCTCTCTCTCTCTCTCTCTCTCTCTCTTGAAAATATTATATAATAAACTCACACAAAAACACACACACACACACACACACACACACACACACACACACACACACACACACACACACACACACACTCCCTTCACAGCTGTTTGGAATATAGCTTCTAATTTACAAGCAAAACAAAAACTCATCTTTCTTTCTCTGTATCTGTCTCTATTTTTTCTTCTTCTCCCATCCTCATCACATACCGTAATCCTCTCTCAACACACACACACACACACACACACACACACACACACACACACACACACACACACACACACACACACACACGTACACTTCCCCCTCTACGGCTCTTATTTATATACCCTAAAATTACTACCATAACAAAGACTCGCTCTCTCGTTCCGTTCTTTTGTTTCTTCCCGCATCAACAAGTAATTTTTCTCCTCTCACCACCTACACACACACACACACACACACACACACACACACACATATACAGTTCCCCTTCACAACTCCTTTATTTCTCTCCTTTATCACCATCTATATAAAAGCTTACGCCCTCCGCCTCTTCCTTCTCTCTCCATCATCACTGTTCTTCTCCACCGCACATACACACACATACAAATACACACATACATATACATACAGTTCCCCCCTTGGTGACTCTTACACAGACTCCCATCAATCCCTACCCTAAATATAACTCTCCCTAACGGATGACTCGTCTCGGCCGGCACCCAGACACACGGCGACACACCAGACACACAGAACCTTTGTTTGCCCTCACCTGCCTACATCCAACTGAGACTTACCTGTGCAGATCTCAGTGACGAAGGGAGGAAAAACTGTAGGAACGGTGGAAGGAAGGAAGGAAGGGAGAGGGAAAAATTGTTTGAAGAGAGAGAAAGGAAAAGGCAGTAAGGGGGACGGATGTAAAGCGCTGCAGGCAAGGAGAGGCTTAGGAGCACACTCCCTCTGCAGGACATCATCATCCTGGGCGGGAAGGTTGACTCATGGCCAGGCTTTGACCGTTGCCTTGAAAGGGTGGCGCGTAAGGCCTCCCAGATGACCCACACCTAATGAAGCGCCTGCTTGATGCTGAGGGCCTGAAGACCCTTAAGAAGGCGCAGGTAAGACCAGTGAAGGGATGCGCGCCGCTCACCTGGATGTCGAGTGCCGGCTGCCACCTCACCTGCTGGACAATGTGAAGAGGCGGGCAGGATGCCTAAACAGCAGCACCCACCACCACCACCACGCCAGCGGGAGGCAGCAACGAACACAACACGGCCAGCGGACGGGGCAGGTCTCAAGCAGCCGGGCAGCTTGAAGCATCGCAGGAAAGTTGCTGCCTTGACGGTGCTACACGAGGCACAAGCAACTCACGTGCCTTGCATATGTAACCTGAAGGTCACTTGAAGGAGGCCAAAGAGAAGCGCAAGGTGACGCCTCTCTCTTGGGGTCCCCACGGCCCGCACCAGCATTCCCCAGCGTGCCTCCTCCACGACGGGAGTATGGCGGGGCGCCCTCACCGTCCCGCCCTCGCCGCTCCTGTGAACGTGACACAACTCTCTGCCCAGCCAATAAAGGTTGCTGCTCACGGGTGGCTACACCTACACCCTCCGTGATAGGACAATGCATATTCATATTTTGTAAGGCAGTTGGCTTTAGAATAGTTTCCCACCACAAGGGGAAATTTTAACCGAGAAACAAAACACTGTCCTGAACCAGTGAACAAAACTGCCTTTGTTTAAATGAAATAAGTTTGATGTAAGGAGGGGAAGAGAAAGGGAGAGGGAAAAGCAGCAGAGGAACAAGATTGGAGGAGGAACACGGAAAAGAAAAGGCGATCAGGTGGGAGGCAGTGAGAGGCAGAAATAAACGAAGGAAAGAGAAACGAAAACAGAGAGGGAAGCAGATGAATCAGGAACAAGAAAAGTAAAGAAAGAGAGAAGAGAATAAAGATGGAGTAAGAAAAAACAGAAAGGGGAGAGATATAAGGAAGAAGCACACCCGTAGAAAGGACAGGAAATAAAGAATGGGAGAAAGACTGAATCAGGAGGCAACAAAAGAAACATACGAAAAATAGAAAGACAGAGAAAGAAGGGAAAACAAAGGAAAACACGAAGAAAGGTCAGTAAAATATGCAGAACACAGAAACAAAACAATAAATAAACAAGAAAATAAGAGACAGAGAGATGGAGCGGTTAGGTAGACTGGCAGGAAGAGGAGAAGGATAAAAAGGAAACAGAGGGAAGGAGAGGAAGGAGGGTGAAGGGTGAGGAGAGGAACTGATAGAAAGGAAAAAGGAGGAGTTAAAGAAGGGACAGAAGGGAGGAAAGTGAAGGAAAGGAGAAGAAAAGAAGAGGGAGTGGGGGAAGGAGGAAGAGGAATAGGAGAGAGAAGGAAATAGCGAGGGAAGAGGAAGGAAAGGAGGAACTCGAAGGATGAGGAGGAGGAAAGGGAGGGAGAGCAAAGGAGGGCAGAGAGAAAGATAAAAAGGCGTGGAGAGGAAGGAGAGCGAAAGGAGGAAGGGAAGGAGAAGGAAGGAGGAAAAAAGGTAAGGACTAAAGGAAACTGGAGGAGGAGGAGGAGGAGGAGGAGGAGGAGGAGGAGGAGGAGGAGGAGAAGGGAGATAAAAAAAACAATGAAGGAGAGGAAAAGGAGGAAATGACTGACGAGGTGAGAGAAGAAAGACACGAATGATGAGAGAGGAGGAGGAGGAAGAGGGGGAGGTGGAGGAGGAGGAGGAGGAGGAGAAGAGAGCAGGAAAACACTGAAAGATGAAAGGGAGATAAAGAAGGTAAGCAAGGAGGAAGAGAGAGTGGAGGAGAAAAAAGAGGAGTAAGAGGAAGAGAGGGAGACGATAGCAGGAAGGGAAAGGAAAAAAAAAGGAGAAAAGAGAAGAAGAGAAAAATGCAGCAGGAAAAGATTGTACGGAGGAGGAGAAAGGAGAAATAGAGAGAGAAGGAGAAAAAATATGGAGAAAGAAAAGGGAGATAGAGGGGGTAAGAAGAAAGGCCAGGAAGAAGAGAGAGAAAGAGAGAGTGAAAGAGAGAGACAGAGGGAGAGAAAGAAAGGGGGGTAAGATTGCACGGAGGAGGAGAAAGGAGAAATAGAGAGAGAAGGAAAAAAAAGATGAAGGAGGGAGAGAAAAGGAAGAAAGAGAGAATGAAAAGAAAGACCAGGAAGACGAGAGAGAAAGAGAGAGTGAAAGAGAGAGACAGAGCGAGAGAAAGAAAGGGGGGTAAGGCAAAGGGTGAAGGAGAAAGGAAGGTAGAAATATATGTGTAAAAACGTCCTAAACCAGAGGGAGGGCGCCACCAGACAAGCTCTCCGTGAATACCTGTGGACCAGAC
>NW_026111668.1:15000-22500 GCF_024679095.1 Eriocheir sinensis
GGAAGATTACCCACGTGCTGCCCAGATCTTAAATCAACCCTAACTTCGGCGACATCGGTCAAGTGGAGCAGCGGGGGGAAGCACGGACCGAGCGAGTCTATATCCTGGTAGTGACTATTTATTTATTTATTTATTTATTTTTTTTTACAGCAGAGGAGTCAGTTCAAGGGCATAAAAAAAGGTAACAAATGTTAAAAAAAGCCCGCTACCCCCTGCTCCTAAAAAGAGTTAGAGGAGTGGCCGAAAGAGAGTTCAATTTCGGGAGGAGAAGTGTCCTGATACCCTCCTCTTGAAAGAGTTCAAGTCGTAGGCAGGAGGAAATACAGATGAAGGAAGATTGTTCCAGAGTTTACCTGCGTGAGGGATGAAAGAGTGAAGATGCTGGTTAACTCTTGCGTAAGGGTTTGGACAGTAAAGGGATGAGCTTGGGTAGAAAGTCGTGTGTGGCGAGGCCGTGGGAGGGGGGGAGGCATGCAGTTAACAAGTTCAGAAGAGCAGTCACCATGAAAATATCGATAGAAGATAGAGAGAGAGGCAACATGGCGGCGAAATTTAAGAGGTTGAAGACTATCAGTAAGAGGAGGAGAGCTAATAAGACGAAGAGCCTTAGACTCCACTCTGTCCAAGAGAGCTGTGTGAGTGGAGTCCCCCCACACGTGAGATGCATACTCCATACGAGGGCGGACAAGGCCCCTGTAAATGGATAGCAACTGTGCGGGGGAGAAGAACTGGCGGAGACGGTACAGAACGCCCAACCTCGAGGAAGCTGATTTAGTAAGAGAAGAGATATGAAGTTTCCAGTTGAGATTTTGAGTTAAGGATAGATCGAGGTGATAGCTGAGTGTTGTCAAAGAATAGGGGATAGTTATTTGGAAGATTGTGTCGAGTGAATAGGTGGAGAAACTGTGTTTTTGAGGCGCTGAAGGACACAAAGTTCTTCTTGCCCCAATCGGAAATAATAGTAAGGTCTGAGGCTAATCGTTCTGCCGCCTCCAGCCTGGAATCATTTAGTTCCTGTTGGGTGGGCAGCAACAGCAGAAATAGAACAAGAAACAGCAGCAACAGCAGAAATAGAACAAGAAACAGCAGCAACATCAACAACAAAGTAGAAACACCACCACCACCACCACCACCTACGTCCCCACCACCTGGAGAGGATCGAGTCGGCAGCCCTCCCATTGTCCAAAGTTCGCTCTTCAGGTAAGCTTTCAGGCTATTAAGCTGCTTATCAGGGGGGCAAATGAGGAGGAGGAGGAGGAGGAGGAGGAGGAGGAGGAGGAGGAGGAGGAGGAGGAGGAGGAGGAGGAGGAGGAGGAATAAGAACAAGAGAACAAAGAAGAAAACGAGAAAGTAAGTGAGAATGACGTGCAAAAGAAAGAGGAGGCAAAAAGAACTGAAGGGAATAAGAGGAGAAAGAACAGGAAGAGGAGGAAGAGGAAGAAGAAAAACAAGAGAAGAAGTAAGAAGAGAAAGAAGAGGAAGATAACATGGAGAGGGAAGAGGAGGAAGAAAAGAACTAAAAGGAATAAGAGGAGAAAGAGCAGGAGGAGGAGGAGGAGGAGGAAGAGGAAGAAGAAAAACAGAAAGAACAAGAGAACAGGTAAGAAGAGAAAGAAGAGGAAGATAACATGGAGAAGGAAGAGGAGAAAGAAAATAATTAAAAGGAATAAGAGTAACAAGAGAAGGAGGAGATGGAGGAGGAGGAGGAGGAGGAGGAGGAGGAGGAGGAGGAGGAGGAGGAAGAAGAAGAACAAAAGAACAAGCAAGAAGAGAAAGAAGAGGAAGATAACATCGAGAAGAAAGACGAG
Source organism: Eriocheir sinensis (assembly GCF_024679095.1). Taxonomy (NCBI): domain Eukaryota; kingdom Metazoa; phylum Arthropoda; class Malacostraca; order Decapoda; family Varunidae; genus Eriocheir; species Eriocheir sinensis. The sequence continues at coordinate 16,809 of NW_026111668.1, forward strand.
GAAGAAAAGAACTAAAGGGAATAAGAGGAACAAGAGAAGGAGAAGGAGGAGGAGGAGGAAGAAGAAGAGGAAAAAGAAGAAGAAAAGATAACGGGGTGACGAAAGAGGAGGAGGAGAACAGGAGTAGTAAGAAGAGGAGGAGGGGGAGGAGAAGGAGGAGGAGGAGAGGGGGATTAAGGAAAAACAAAGAGGATGAGGATAAGGAGGCGAAAGAGGAGGAAGAATAGAGACAAAGAGGAGACGAATAAAAAGAAGGAACAGAGAGGAAAACGCAAAGACCGAGAAAGAGGAAAAGAGAGAGGAAAAAAATATAAACAAAACAAAGAGAAGAGAGAGCAAAAGAAGAGAGACGAGAAGAAGATTGAAGAGATAGAGGAAGAAGAAGAAAACTAGAGGGAAGTAAAGGAAGAGAAAGAAAAGTAAAGAGATACAGAAAAGAGAGAAAGAAAACAAGAAGCAGAGAGAGAAAAGGAGGAAGGAATACAAAGAGAAACAGGAGAAATACAGAACAAAGAGAGATAGAGAAGATTGACAAGGAGAAACGGAGAGAGAGAAAGAGAGAGTAATAATCGAACACACACACACACACACGCAGAGGAAAGGGGAGAAACAAAGCCCCGGTTATCTCACAGGCTCGGTAACAAGGGCCCAGTGCTACACACACTCAATGAACAACAACCGACGCTGCTGATGATAATGATGACGCCGCTGCCGCCTCTGCAACGGGGTAACTATGTGTTTGGGAGGACGGACAGGAACATAACGAGGCTCATTCTCAGGAGGAGGAAGAGGAGGAGGAGGAGGAGGAGTGGCTGGAACAGAGACATATGCAGAAGTTAGCGCAAGAGGAGGAGGAAGAGATGGAGAAGGAGAAGGGGGAGGAAGAAGAGGAGGAGGACTGCATGGAACAAGGATAGGAGGAAGAAGAGTAGAAGGAGGAAGAAATGGAGAGAAAAAGGAAGAGAGGAGGAGAAGAAGGACGAGAAGATGGAGGAGGAGGAGACGGAGGAGACCAAAGAGGAGGAAAACTAGGAGATGGAGAAAGAGAAGGAGACGGAAGAGGAGGAAAACTAGGAAGATGGAGAAGAAGAAAGAGAAGGACGAGGAGAAAATAGAGAAAGAGGAGGCAGATAAAGAGGAAGAGGAAGAAAGAGGAATAGAGGAGAAAGAAAAACAACAAGAAGAGCAAAAACAGGACAAGGAAAACAAGAATTAGAAAAAAATAATGAAAAAAAAACAAAAAGAAAAGGAAAAAAATAAAAATGAGATAAACGAACCGGCGAGGCAGAAAAGGAGGAGCGAAAAACACGACAAAAGCGAAGGAGGAGGAAGAGGATCAAGAGGAAGAGGAAGAGGATCAAGAGGAAGAGGAAGAGGATCAGAGAGTGTATCAGGCAGCGTCAAGAGATAACGCCACTCCGGAATGCCTCGCTGACACCCTCTTCTTCCTCCTCCTCCTCCTCCTCCTCTTCCTCCTCCTCCTTCTCCTCCCCTCGTCCTTCCTCTTCCCACCTCCACGAACTGACACATTTTCCCTCTCCTTTCCCTCCTCCTCCTCCTCCTCCTCCTCCTCCTCCTCCTCTTCCTCCTCTTCCTCCTCCTCCTCCTCCTCCTCCTCCTCCTCCTCCTCTTCCTCCTCGGAATCCTCTGAGGAGAAGACAGCAAGCAGGCGACGATGCGGCCTTCAATTATACACATAGGAGGAGGAGGAGGAGGAGGAGGAGGAGGAGGAGGAGAGGAGGAGGAGGAGGAAGGTAGCGTAGAGGGGAAGATGCAGGAAAGAGGGAAGTAAGGGAAGGGGAGGGGAATGTAAAGGGAATGGGTAAGAGGGAAGAAAAGGAGAAGTGTGAGAAATATGCAGAGAAAGGGAAAGGGAAGAAGGGTAGGAGAAACGTATTGAGGGACGGAAGGGAGAGATGGGAAGGGTTACAATGGCAGAAGGGGGTTGAGAAAGGGGTTAAGGGAGGAAGAAGGTGGAGGGGAAAGGGGAGCTGTGCAGAGGCAATGAAGGGAAAGAGATGGGGAAGGGGAAAAAGTCGTGCCAGGGTAAGAGGACTGGGAGAATTCAAGAGGAAAGAAGAGGAATAAAAAGTACGCAATAGGAAAAAATGGGGGGAAGTGAGGAAGGTTACGATAGGAAAGAGGGAGAGTAAGGGAAAGTAAGGGAGGATGAAGGAGAGGGAGCAAGGGTAAAGCATCTATATTAAGAGGGGAGGGAGGAGGAAGAGGGGTTGTTATGAAGAGGGAAACACACAAACAAACAAGCAAGCAAACAAACACACAAACAAACAAAACATACAGGGAGGAGAAAGGGGAAGTTACGGAAGGGATTAAGGGGAAGGGGAAAGGGGAAAGCATCTATATTAAAAGGGAAGGGAGGGAGGAAGAGGGAGAATGCGAAGGGGGAACCACACACACACAAACACACACACAAACAAACACACAAACAAACAAACAAACATACTGGGGAAGAGGGGGAGGAGTAAGAGGAAGTGAAGGAGAGGGGTAGTTATGAAAAGGGAAACACACAAACAAACACACACACAAGAAAACAAGCAAGCACACAAACAAACAAACAAACAGGTGTTCCTCAGGTGAGCGGGGAACACGTAACACATTGTAACAGACAGACTGATTCAGGACAACACCTTCTGGGGAGCAACGAGACTAGTAAGGGCAAAGGGGAGACTATGAAGGGGAGAAAGGAGGAGGTTAATTATGAGTGAAGGGGGTCGATGAAACGGGGTGAAGGGGGGAGGCAAAGGGGGGTGAAGGGGGACTATGGGAAGGGAGCGAATGGGGGACGATGAATAAGGGTGAAGGGGATACTATGGAAGGGGAGGTTGGAGGGAGGGAGACAAAAGGGGATGAAGGAGGGAGAAAGGGGAGAAGGAAGATGTGAAAAGGAGGTAAGGGGTTGACCATGAAAGGGGTGAAGGGGGAGAGACAGGAGGGGAGAAAGGGAGAAGGTGAAAGGGGGTTAAGTTGAGAGATAAAAGGGGAGAAGGGGGAGGTATATGGGGGAGTCTGAAGAGGAGGGAGGTTACAGGGGGAGACTTGTGGGAGATTAAAGAAGGGGGAAGGTTATTGGGAGATAATTTGGACATGGTAACTAGGGGAGAAAGAAGGAAGGAAGGAAGGAAGGAAGGAAAGTAAGAACGTAAAAAAAAAAAAAACATAAATAGAAAAGAGGAAAACAAAAAATAAAGTAAATAAAGAAAAAATGAGACAGAAAAAAACAAGCAAAAAAAGAAAGCAAAACAAAAATTCACCCGACGCATAAAAAAATAAAAAATAAAATCGTAAAACCAAGAAAAAAATATATATGAAAATAACGAGAAAGAATAAATACGAAAAAGGGAATAACGTCAGGGAACTGGAGGTCAGGGAGATAAAACGAGGGGAGAGGAGGAAAGATGAGAAAGGAATAATGGGGAAGAGATTAGGGTAGTGGATGATGAGGATTAGGAGGAGGGAGGAAATGAGCAGGGAAATGGAGGGAACGAGGAGGAGGAGGAGGAGGAGGAGGAGGAGGAGGAGGAGAGTGCGTAAAGGGAGACGAGAAAGAGGGAGAAAAACGAAATATAATGAAGTTGGGAAAATAAAGGAATAAGGGATAAAGGAAATTGGAGGAAGAGGAAGAGAAAGGATTAAAGGAAGAAGAGAAGAGAAAGAGTGGAAGAAGAGAAAGAGAGGAAGAAAAACGAATGATAATGTAAGTTGGAAAAATTAAAGAATGTGGGATAAAGGAAATTGGAGGAAGAGGAAGAGAAAGGATTAAAAGGAGAAGAGAAGAGAAGGAGTGGAAGAAGAGAAAGAAAGAGAGAGAAACAAATTATAATGAAAGTTGGAAAAAATAAAGAATGAGAGAAAAAAGAAATGAAGGAAGAAGAAGAGAAAGGATGAAAAGGAAGAAGAAAAGAGAAAGAGTGGAAGAAGAGAAAGAGAGGAAGAAAAACGAATGATAATGTAAGTTGGAAAAATTAAGGAATGAGGGAAAAAAGAAATGTAGGAAGAGGAAGAGAAAGGATTAAAGGAAGAAGAGAAGAGAAAGAGTGCAAGAAAAGAGAGAGAGAGAGAGAGAGAGAGAGAGAGAGAGAGAGAGAGAGAGAGAGAGAGAGAGAGAGAGAGAGAGAGAGAGAGAGAGAGAGAGAGAGAGAGAGAGAGAGAGAGAGAGAGAGAGAGAGAGAGAGAGAGAGAGAGAGAGAGAGAGAGAGAGAAAATTATAATGAAAGTTGGAAAAAATAAGGAAAGGGGGATAAAGGAAATTGGAGGAAGAGGAGGAAGAGAAAGGATTACAAAGAAGAAGAGAAGAGAAAGAGTGGAAGAAGAGAAAGACAGAGAGAAACGTGAAAGATTAAGGCAGCTGGAAATTGAGGAAAACAAGGAAAGGCGAATGAAGGAAAAAGAAAAGAAAGAAATAAAAAGAAGAAAATAAAAAAGAGGAAGATGAGAAAGAGAGGGAGAAGAGAAGCCAGGGAGAAGAGAAAGAAAATCAGAAAGACGAATGATTATGAGAGACAGAAATTGAGGAAAGGAGGGAAGGGGAAGGAAGGAAGAGAAAAAGAAAAAAAGAAATAGAGATGAGAAAGAGAGAGAGAAACACAAATGATAACAGCTGGAGAAGAAATGAATGGAGAAGTGAAGAAAAAATATTAAAGGGAGAAAAAGGGGAGAATTAAAGGGAAAAAAGGAAGAGTGAGATGAAAGGATGAAAATTAGGAAGGGAGTTAAAAAAGGTGATGGAGAGAAAAGAAGAACGAATTAAAGGAAGAAAAAAAAAGAAAAAAGGAAAATAAAATAAGGTGAATAACAGAGAGAGAAAAAGGTAAAGAGGATCATAAAGTCAGACAAACGAGAAGAGAAAGAAATACAGAAAAAAAAATACAGACAGACAAAGAGAGGCATAACAGAGTAAAAAATGAACAATTGCGTAAAACATTGAACGTTATGAACTCCCTGAAGCAGACAGGTAATAGGATAGCAAGAAATTCACAGACAGACAGACAGACAAAGAGACAGAAAATCAGAAAAACACAAGCAAATTATATAGTCACCCAACCAATAGTCCTGTCAACCAGCCATCCAATTAGACAGACAGACAGACAGACAGACAGACAGACAGAAAAACACAAGCAAATTATACAGTCACCCAACCAGTAGTCCTGTCAACCAGCCATCCAATTAGACAGACAGACAGACAGACAGACAGACAGACAGACAGACAAAAAAACACAAGCAAATTATACAGTCACCCAACCAGCAGTCCTGTCAACCAGCCATCCAATTAGACAGGCAGATACACAGACAGACAGACAGACAGACACACAGACAGACAGACAGAAAAACACAAGCAAATTATACAGTCACCCAACCAGTAGTCCTGTCATCCAGCCATCCAATAAGACAGACAGACAGACAGACAGACAGACAGGCAAGTAGAAAGACAGACAAAAACTCAAACACAAGCAAATTTTAGACAGTCACCCAACAAGTAGTCCTGTCATCCAGCCATCCAATTAGACAGACAAACAGACAGACAGGCAAGTAGAAAGACAGACAAAAACTCAAACACAAGCAAATTTTAGACAGTCACCCAACAAGTAGTCCTGTCATCCAGCCATCCAATTAGACAGACAGACAGACAGACAGAAAAACAAAGACATAAAAATATAAATAGACTCAACCAGTC
>NW_026111668.1:27500-30000 GCF_024679095.1 Eriocheir sinensis
TAGATAGACAGATAGACACAGAGATAGAGACATAGAGAAACACCAAAAAAAGGTACAGAATAAGACGAAAAAAATAGATACTCATAAAAATAGACAGATACAGATGGGTAGGTAATTAAATAGATGTATAAATAGATAGATAGGTAGATAGATAGATAGATAATAGACAGATAGATACAGAGATAGAGACAGAGAATCACACACAAAAAAGGTGCAGAAAAAAACTAAAAAAATATATAACATGAAGATTACAAAGCATTGCCATCTTCATTTGTTTCAGAATACGAACACAGAAAAAAATAAAAATGGCAGGAGCTCACAGGTAATTGCATTTATAATCCAACATTTGCAGACTAAAAATGGAGGAAGAAAGGAAGAGGGAGAGGAGGAGGAGGAGGAGGGGGAGGAGGAGGAGGAGGGAAACAAAGGAACGGCTGAGAGGAGAGAGAAGGAGGAGAGAGAGAGAGAGAGAGAGAGAGAGAGAGAGAGAGAGAGAGAGAGAGAGATAGAGAGAGAGAGAGAGATAGAGAGAGAGAGAGAGAGAGAGAGAGAGAGAGAGAGAGAGAGAGAGAGAGAGAGAGAGAGAGAGAGAGAGAGAGAGAGAGAGAGAGAGAGAGAGAGAGAGAGAGAGAGAGAGAGAGAGAGAGAGAGAGAGAGAGGAGGAAGGAAAGAGCAAGGAGATTAAGACTAGGGTAAAAAAAAAAAAGAAGTAAAGAAAGAGAGATAAAAAGAAAAAGGGAAAGAAAAGGGAAGGAAAAAAGGGAAATTGAGCGAAAGGGAAGTAGAGGGAGGAGAGAAGAAAAGGGAGAACAAGGAGAGAAGAACGAAGGAGGAGGAAAAGGAGGAGGAGGAGGAGGAAAAGATAAAAATGGAGGGAATTAGTGAAGGAAAACGCGCACACACACACACACACACACACACACACACACACACACACACACACACACACACACATTGTTGACCTGTTTCGCTGAAGAGGCAGAAAAGAAGGATATAAAGCGAAACGAAGTCCTGGATAAAGTTTGTAAGTGTGTGTGTGTGTGTGTGTGTGTGTGTGTGTGTGTGTGTGTGTGTGTGTGTGTGTGTGTGTGTGTGTGTGTGTGTGTGTGTGTGTGAGTTCTCCTTCACTAATCTCACTCATTTATATATTTCCTTCCTTCCTTTCCTTTCCCCTTCGTTATTATACTTTCTTTCTTCCCTGCCTTCTCCTCTCCTCCCTCTTCTTTCCTTCTAACATACTTTCCCTTTTTTTCTCCCTCTTTTTCTTTCCCTTTTTCTTACCTTCCTTTTCTACCTCACTCTCCTTACTCCTTTCTTTACGCCTTTTGTTAATATCTTTTTTGCTTCCTCCCTTTTCCATATCTTTCCTTTCCCTTTTTTTCCACCTTCTGTCTATGTATGTATGTATGTATGTATGTATGTAGCGGAAGGTTCCTCTACGCTACCTCTACCTGTGTTTACCTTGCTCATTAGGACGCTCTCAGGTGTGCCAGGGTACATAAGGAGGAGTGGAAGGAGCAGGTAGAACACGTCAGGTTATATAGACACACCTGGAGTTAAGGCTTCATGTACTGCTTACTCTGGGTTAAGTTTTTCTATTAAGGGAGTCACGTTAAACTTTGCTCTTCAGATTAAATACAAAACGGCAAAGAGAAGTACAGAGACAGGTGGGTAAGTAGATAGAGATGTAAGTGGGCAAGTTGGAAGGGAGGTTGGTAAGTAGAGAGACAAATGGGTAAGTAGAAGATAAGTAAGTGGATAGGTTGGATAGGTAGGTAGGTTGGTAGATAGGTCGAAAGGGTAAAGAAAGAGGTAAGGAGAGTGAGGTAGAAAAGGAAGGTTAAAAAGGGAAAGAAAAAAAGGGAGAGAAAAGGGGAAAGTATGTAGAAGATAGGCAGGTAGGTAGGAAGGAAGGTAGATAGCCAGATAGATAGATAAAAAAGAGTAAAAATAATAGTAGAGAAAAAGGAAAAAAAGAAGTGAAGAAGAAATAAATATGAAAAAATGAAGGGGAAGGAAAAAAGTAAAATCGAGCGAAAAGCAAAACAGATAAAATAATAGCTGAGAAAAACAGACAGACAGAGAGAGGAGACTAGAGACAGATACAAAAAAAAAGGACAAAGAAAGAGAGATACACCTCCCCCCCCCCACCCCTCACCCACCCACACACACACACATACAAGCTACAGCATCCCAAAACACACACACACACACACACACACACACATCCACTTCCTCCCTCCCCTCCACACACACACACACACAGACAAACACACGCATGACTCCGGGAAAACAACAGAGCACTCTCAGCCTACATTCAAACTTGCATCAGGCCCCGAAGTTCTAACAGGCGCAGGGATAAACATCGGGAACAGTGCTGAGCAAGTGCCTCCCATTCATTCTTCTGAGTCATCCCTCGTAATCTTACCAGGAACGCTTGCTTGCCTGACTGTCGTTCGCTCCTTGCTCGAAACTTTGGGTCCATAACAGGAAGAAGAGA
>NW_026111668.1:35000-52500 GCF_024679095.1 Eriocheir sinensis
AAGGAAGGTTTAGTAGTAGTAGTAGTAGTAGTAGTAGTAGTAGTAGTAGTAGTAGTAGTAGTAGTAGTAGTAGTAGTAGTAGTAGTAGTAGTAGTAGTAGCAGTAGCAGTAGCAGTAGCAGTAGTAGTAGTAGTAGTAGTAGTTATAGTAGTAGAAGTAGTAAATGGAACAGAAGAGAAAAATGGAGAAGAAAAAAGGGAAGAGGAGGAAGGGAAACAGAATTAGAAAAAGGTAAAGAAAAGAGGAAGAGCAAATGGAAGATTAAAAGGAGGAGGAGGAGGATTAGTAATAAAAAAAAGAGAAAGAAAGGAAGAGAGAGAGAGAGAGAGAGAGAGAGAGAGAGAGAGAGAGAGAGAGAGAGAGAGAGAGAGAGAGAGAGAGAGAGAGAGAGAGAGAGAGAGAGAGAGAGAGAGAGAGAGAGAGAGAGAGAGAGAGAGAGAGAGAGAGAGAGAGAGAGAGAGAGAGAGAGAGAGAGCGGAAGAAAAGAAAACAAAGAGCAAAAAACACCTGTATTTAAATTGCCTGATCATGAAACTAATTAACAAGCTTCACACACCTTATTAACCTGTTTAACACACACACACACACACACACACACACACACACACACACACACACACACACACACACACACACACACACACACTTCATCTGCTCTTCCGGCGATGTATATTAAATTCTTCCACCTGGGCTTACACGTGGAGGATTTCTCTCTCTCTCTCTCTGCTCTGAGTTGATGAATAACTCTACGGAATTAGTATGTCAGATTTCATTATACGTGTTTCCTCCATACCAGTTTTTTTTTTCACTCACAGTCCTTTGAAATCTACCATCTTTCCAGCACTCTCTCACAATTTATACGTTTTCCCTTCCGCCTCAATATTCACCTCTGATAAGCTCACCTACGGCCTCTATTTTTTTCTCGTACATTGCTCACTTCCAATTTACCGTCCCTTTAAATCTACCATCCTTCAATTCCCTTCTTTGCCTTCCTTTCACTATCAGCATTTCAGTAACTTCTTCCCCAATATTCATCTCCCATAACCTCAGCTACAGCCTCCTTTTCCCTTACCTTGCTCGCTCCCAATTCTCCGTCCCTTTAAATCTGTCATCCTCCCTCGCCTTCTCCGTCGCCCCATCAGCCAGCCTCTCAGCCCTTAAGGAGATCGTTCCCGGGTTTCCTTTGCAATATTCCTCGCCCCGGGAGCCACACGTCACAAAGGCGCGGAGGAGTGACAACACACTAATGAAGGAGACAGGAGGAGAAGCAGGGCGGGGAGGGGGCGATGAAGGAAGGAAGGTCTACGAAGAGAGAGATACATGAAGGAAAACGTGAATGAGAGAAAAAACAGGAAAGGAAGAAAAAATATAAGCGTAAACGAAGAAAAAGATGAAGAGGATGAAGGAAGGAAGGTCTACGAAGAGAGAGATACATGAAGGAAAACGTGAATTGGAGAAAAAAGAGAAAAGGAAGAGAGAAAATAAACGTAAACGAAGAAAGGGATGAAGAGGATGAAGAAGGAAAGGACTACGAAGAGAGAGATACACGAAGAAAAACGTGAATGAGAGAGAAAACAGAATAGGAAGAGAAAATATAAGCGTAAACGAAGAAAGAGATGAAGAAGATGAAGGAGGAAAGGACTACGAAGTGAGAGATACACGAAGGAAAACGTGAATTGGAGAGAAAACAGAAAAGGAAGAGAGAAAATAATAAGAGCAAGCTAAGAAAGGGATGAGGAGGATGAAGGAGGAAAGGATGACGAAGAAGAGACAAGAAGAAAGACATAAATTGGAGAGAAAACAGAAAAGGAAGAGAGAAAATAAGAATAAAGGGCTGAAGAAAGGACATAGGAGAAGACAGAGGAAGGGAGAGGAATAAAGAGGAGGAGAAGGACGAAGATGAGAATAAGAGACCGAAGAAGAAATGAAGAGGAAACGAAGATGGGAGAAAAGAAAGTTAAGGAAAGTGACGAAATGAAAAACAGAACATTGAAGGGCTGAAGAAGGGCAATAAGATGGAGAAAGAAGACAAGGGGAGAGAACAGAGAAACGAAAATAAGAAGAAGGGAAAACAGGAAAAGAACGAGGCAGGAGGCAGAGGAGAAAAAAAAGGGAATAAGGAATGAAGAGAAGAAATAATACAATCAAGACAACATTATTACACTTAGAGAAAAATAGATAGATAGATACATAAAAGAAAGATAAATAGATAGATAGATATAGATAGATAGACAGAGAGAGAGAGAGAGAGAGAGAGAGAGAGAGAGAGAGAGAGAGAGAGAGAGAGAGAGAGAGAGAGAGAGAGAGAGAGAGAGAGAGAGAGAGAGAGAGAGAGAGAGAGAGAGAGAGAGAGAGAGAGAGAGAGAGAGAGAGAGAGAGAGAGAGAGAGAAAATCCTCCACGTGTAAGCCCAGGTTGAAGAATGTAATATACATATCCGGAAGAGCAGATGGAGTGTGTGTGTCTGTGTGTGTGTGTGTGTGTGTGTGTGTCTGTGTGTGTGGAGAGAGAGAGAGAGAGAGAGAGAGAGAGAGAGAGAGAGAGAGAGAGAGAGAGAGAGAGAGAGAGAGAGAGAGAGAGAGAGAGAGAGAGAGAGAGAGAGAGAGAGAGAGAGAGAGAGAGAGAGAGAGAGAGAGAGAGAGAGAGAGAGAGAGAGAGAGAGAGAGAGAGAGCATCAATAAAAATTTTTGATCACAACAAACACTGTCAGCTTCTGCCTCCTCCTCCTCTCCTCCCTCCTCCTCCTTGAACGATTACGGAAAAGACGCCTCTCATCTTTGATCCTTTCCCTTCCATATATTAGAAGATGAAGAAAGGAAGAAGGGAGAGAAGGGGAGATAGGAAAGAGAAGAGAGACAAGACGAGAGAGAAGAAGGGACGAAAGGCTAAGGAAGGGAAGAAGAAGGGAGAGAAGGGACGGAAGAGGTGAGAGAAAAATAAAACGAGAAGGTAAAAATGGGAAGAAAGGAAGAAGGGAGAGAGAAGAGGGTAGAGAAGGGAGAGAAGAGGGAAAGAAGAAGAGAGGAAAGAAAAAAAGGAAAAGGAAGCAGATAAACACAGTTGGAGCACAGACAGACAGACAGAGAGACAGACAGACAGACAGACAGACAGAGTAAGATGTAGATAGACAGATAGATAGACAGATAAATAGATAGATAAATAGATAGACAGATAGATAGACAGATAGATAGACAGATAAATAGATAGATAAATAGATAGACAGATAGATAGACAAATAGATAACAGACAAATAGATAGATAAATAGATAGACGGATAGATAGAGGTTGAAAGAGAGAGAGAGAGAGATAGAGAGAGAGAGAGAGAGAGAGAGAGAGAGAGAGAGAGAGAGAGAGAGAGAGAGAGAGAGAGAGAGAGAGAGAGAGAGAGAATCTATTTTTTTTACCTTCCTTTCATCTTTTTTCTTCATCTTTCCCGCATTCTTCCACACCTGACATTCCTTCACTTAACACCTGTCCATCTTTCAACCTTTACTTCCCCCTCTTTACTCATGTCATCAAACTAATCCTTAACACAATCTTCTTTATTCCTTCGCTTCTCTTCGCTTTTCCCTCTTCTCTCTTTTTTTTTTCTTCTCTCCGCTATCTCTCTCTCTTTATCATATTCCTTCCCGGCGCAGAATCTCTTAACAGCATTTCTCCCTTCATCTCTTTCTTTCCTTACTTTCGTTTTTTATTTCCTTTTAATTCATGGTTTATCATATTTTTGTTATTTCTCCTTTTATTCACTTATTTCCTTACTTGGGTTATGTACCGTTACAAAGACTGTATTTATGAAGGTGTTTTTAGTAGTGGTAGTAGTAGTAGTAGTAGTAGTAGTAGTAGTAGTAGTAGTAGTAGTAGTAGTAGTAGTAGTAGTATCATTATTATTATTATCACTATCATCATCATCATCATCATCATCATCATCATCATCACCATCATCCCTTCCCCTCTCCCTCGCCTCGTAATTCCTCGATCCATTCCCGATAAAACTTCATATTCCTTCCATTATGCGCCATAAAGACTCTCTCTCTGTATCTATCTATCTATCTATTTGTCTATCTGTCTATCTATCAACCATAATTTTCCTTCACATTATTTCTTTTCCTGGTATTCCTTTTTCCACATGCTTATTTTTACTCTCTCTCCCCTCTTCCTCTCCTTCTCCCTCTCCCTCTCTCTCTCTCTCCTTCCCCCTCTCCCTCTCTGTCTCTCTCTCCCGCCTGACATCACTTTCCCATCCATTTTCCGGCTCTCTCTCCGCCTCACTCCTCATCACAAAATTCAATTCAATTCTCTCGGCCCAACAAAATGGAGGAAGAGACTCAAACACTCTCTAACAAATATTGATGAACGCAAAAAATAGATCTCTACAGCCTCCTCCTTCGGCAACCCTCCCCCTTTTGTGTGTGTAAGAAATAATGCAAATAAAGTGAATTAGAGAGAGGAAGGAAGGGGAAAAAAAATAGTGTTGCTCTCTCTCTCTCTCTCCGTTTATGTAATTTCCTGTACGTTTTTTTCTTTTTTTTCTTCTTTTTTTTCATGTTTTGCTCTGTTGAGAGTCGAGATTTTTTCTCTCTCTCTCCTTCTTCAAGTGAGGGCAAAAAATGGAGTCTTTCAGCCTTGACTTAATTGACGCAGGAAAAAAATCACAAGAGAAGGAAAAGAGAAGTTGACCATCGGGAAAAAAATGACATAAGAAAAGGCGTGGGGAAAATATTATAACGTTGAGATGGGGACGTTTAAGGAGAGAAACGAAAATTATTTAATGGTAGAAGGGGAAAAAAAATAATGGGAACGAAAAGAGAAGCTGACCAACCAAGAGAGAGAGAGAGAGAGAGAGAGAGAGAGAGAGAGAGATTTACATAGATTTACATAGAAAATCAGACCACACAGACCCCATGGTCCAGACTTGGTGGTCTGTCCTTAAACCTAAGTGATTTTACATTAATCAGAAGACTCCAAAACGTTGCATTTCTACTCTAGTTGATATTAAGTTGAAGGAAGTGACGGTCGAGCTTATTTTTGAAGGAGTCAATCGTGTTACACTGGACCACTGATGGTGGAAGCTTATTCCATTCTCGCACTACAACGTTGGTGAAGAAAAATTTGGTGCAATCTGAATTTACTTGTCTACATCTGAGTTTTACGCCATTGTTCCTCGTGCGCAGACTGTCATCGATCATAAACAATGTTGATCTGTCTACATTCGTGAAACCATTAAGTATTTTAAAACATTCGATCAATTTTCCTCGGAGGCGACGTTTCTCAAGAGACTGAGAGAGAGAGAGAGAGAGAGAGAGAGAGAGAGAGAGAGAGAGAGAGAGAGAGAGAGAGAGAGAGAGAGAGAGAGAGAGAGAGGAAAAAATGACAAAATATAAGGATAGGCGAAAGGAAAATATTAATGTTGAGATTGGGAAAATTAAAGAGGATGAAAAATTATTAAGTGGTACAAGAGAAGAGGAGGAAAAAATTGGGAAGGAGTAAGAATAAATAAAAATGAATAAGAAAAAAATAAGAAGAAAATGAGAAAAAAATAAAGAAAATAATAGAAAACCTAATAAAAAGTAGCAATTAATAAAAAGACAACAAAATAAGATAAAAACACACACAAATAAATAGTAACAATAGATGAAAATAAAAATGAGGATAAAAATAAGTATAAATAAGAAGAATAAGGAGAATAAAAATAGGAGATAGAGGAACCGTTAGAAGTATGAAAAATATATAGTTACAATAATTAAGAATAACAATGAGAGGAAAAATAAATAAGAATGAATAAGAGAGAATCAGAAGAATAAAAACAAATGATGAAGAAAAGGTAAAAACGCTGGAAAAATAATAGAGGAAGTGAAGAAAGGAAGAAAAAGAGATTAGAAAATAAAATAAAAAGATCGTAAGGGGAGGAAAAATGGAGGAAGAAAGAAAAAGAGGAAAAAATCGAGGGAGAGAAAGATATGAGAGAGAAAATAAAAGGTTCAAAAATATAGTGAGGAGAGAGAGAGAGAGAGAGAGAGAGAGAGAGAGAGAGAGAGAGAGAGAGAGAGAGAGAGAGAGAGAGAGAGAGAGAGAGAGAGAGAGAGAGAGAGAGAGAGAGAATACTGAAGGAAAGAAGAGAGAAGAGAGAGTAGTAGAAATATATAACAAGGAAGCCAAGAGAAGATAAAGAAGAGAATGGGAAGAAAAACAAAGAGGAAGAAAAGAGGAAGAAAGAAGGAAATATATAAAAAAAAACTGAAAGAAAGGAAAGAAAGACAGAGGAAAAAGAGAACATGGAAAATCAAAGAAAAAGAAAAAGGGAAGAGAAACGAAGATAATATAAAAAAAACAGAGGAAGGAAAGAGAGGAGGATAAAGAGAACATAAATAAGAGAAACGAAAGGAAGAGAGAAAGAGAAAGCAAGAGAATATTAAAAAAACAAAGGAAGGAAAGAATTGAAAAGAAGAGAATAAGAAAAATAACAGAAAAGAGGGAAGAAAATATAAAAAGAATAAAATGGATAGAGATAAAAAAAAGAGAAGAATATGGAAAAAATAGAGTAAAAACGACAGAAAAAAATGATAAAACTGAAAAAAAATAAAAAAGAGTAGGTCAGCCACATGCAAGAGAGAGAGAGAGAGAGAGAGAGAGAGAGAGAGAGAGAGAGAGAGAGAGAGAGAGAGAGAGAGAGAGAGAGAGAGAGAGAGAGAGAGAGAGAGAGAGAGAGAGAGAGAGAGAGAGAGAGAGAGAGAGAGAGAGAGAGAGAGAGAGAGAGAGAGAGAGAGAGAGAGAGAGAGAGAGAGAGAGAGAGAGAGAGAGAAAGGACGGGAAACTCCTTATAATTCAAACTTTTACTTCGCCTGACTGACGCCGCCTTGACTGACTGAGTGATTGACTGACTGAATGACTGATTAACCGTCTAACTGTCTGATTGAGGGGGTGACTGAGAGACAGATTGATTGACTGAATTGACTGACTGACGTACTGATTGACTGACCGACCGACTTACTGACTGGCCGACTGACTGGCTGACTGACTGACTGACTGACTGACTGACTGACTGACTGAATAAATGAATAAATGATTGAATGAGTAACCTAATACTGACTTTATATAGAAAAAATAGCAAGTGCGTGTGTGTGTGTGTGTGTGTGTGTGTGCGTAGGTCGCCGGGGTCTGATCCATTAATATATACGTATTGTCACTAATGAAATTCTGAAACAAGCGAGTTCATCAATTATTTCGTTAATTTACACCAGAACAAAATTAATCATCCTACTTTGTGCTCGCCTTTCGATTTTTTTTTTCTTTTTTCTTTTACGGACTTCGTGTTTTTTTCTTTTTTTTTCGTTTGCGTTTTCGAGTGTTTTTTTTTTTTTTTACTTAATTTACTGTTGTTATTGTTGTTGTTTTTTGGCTTGTTTATGAGATTTACTTTTTTTTCTTTTTGTTCGTTTTTTACTTGATTTTTTTTACATTTTTTTTCTTTTACTTCTTCTTTACTTTATTTTCCAGGCATTTTTATTTTTATTTAATTTATTATTTCGGCATTGACTCTTCTACTTTATTTTTAAACATTATTCTTTCTTACTTTATTTTTATGGGCATATCTTCTTTCCTCCTTTATTTTCTATCCCTTCATTCTATTCTACTAAATTTCCCAGACATTTATATTTTCTACTTTATTTCCACACATCAATTTTTTCTATTTTGTGCACTTTTCTTACTTTTTTCAGGGGTATACTTTTCTATTTTATTCCTAAACAAACCATTATTCTTTATTTTTTTACTTTTCTTATTCTTTTGTCACTTATTCCCTTCAACTATAAACATTTTCGCCTTTCCCTCTTCTCTACATTATCATTTCCGAGGGGCCATAATTTTTCCTGTTCCCTTCATGTATAATTCATTTCCCATTTTCACACTAACTCACTCTTTTAACAACACCCATATTTATTGCCGTTATTAAAGTGGACCCGAGAATGCCGTGGGGGGAGAGGAGAAGGGAGTGGGAACGAGTGGGGAAGGTGGAGAGGGTAAGGAAGCCATTATATTAAAAAGAAAAGGGGAGGGGTAGGAGGAGGAGGAGGAGGAGCAATGGGGAGAGGGAGGTATGGGGGGCTGTGTACGTGATGGGGGTGATTGGAGCGTGCATGTGATGGTGGTGATGGGGGAGAGAGGGAAGGGGAGAAGAAGGTGGGAGGGGTGAAGGGGTGAGGAGAAGAGGGGTGGGGGAAAGAGAATGAGGGGAGTGAAGAAATTATGGAGAAAGAAGGGAGTAATAAGAAGAAGAAGGAGAGGAGAAAATATAAGAGGAGAAAAGGAGAGAAGAAGGAGAGGGGGAAGCGGGAGAAGAAGGGAGGGAAGGGAGGAGAGGAGAGAGGGATTGAGATGGGATTAAAGAAGAGGAGGAGAAAGATGGGAGAGGAAGGGGACGGAGGGGGGAAGAGGGGGAGAGGGAGGAGAAGGAAGGGAAGGGAGGAGAAGAGAGAGAGGTGTAAGAAGAGAAGGGAGAGGAGGGAGTGAAGAGGAGAGAGGTGGGAGAGGAAGGGAGGAGGGTAAGAGGGGGGTAGGTGGTGTTCCTTGAGTGACCTTGACCTAGTTTCATACGTGACCTGTGTTAAGAGGGCGCACGAGGTCACATTCATCCAACACTTTCTTTCGTCACTTTCCTATACCACTTTCATCTTCCTGTGACCTCCTCTCTCCCTCCCTCTCTCTTTTCCTTTCCTCTTCATTTTCCTCTCTCTCTCCTTTCTCCTTTTCTCCATTTCCTCCACCCATCACGATTTTCTCTCTCATTTCCATCTAACACTTTCTTTCGTCACTTTCCCATACCACTTTCATCTTCCTGTCACTCTCCCTCTCTCTCTTCCCTTCTTATTCATTTTCCTCTCTCTCTCTCTCTCTCTCTCTCTCTCTCTCTCTCTCTCTCCTCATTTTCCCCATTTCCTCCACCCATCACTCTTTTTTTTCTCTCACTTTCTTTCCTTCCGTCTCCAAGGTTGGAAAATATCATGATTTTTTTTCTAAATCATCAAATTAATCGATTTATTTGATTTATATCGTTTTTTTTTATTTAAATAGATTTTTTTTTTTTTTGCGTTAATCCTTTTTATTTCCACTGACTATTTGTTTCAGTCTTATGAAGCCATTTTCTTGTATTAAACTTGGCCAATGTGAAATGAAGCCATAGTTTAATACATATTACCCAAGAGGAGTTTTTCACATAAAAATCATAAGTAACCATAAAAATCATAAGCGAGAGAGAGAGAGAGAGAGAGAGAGAGAGAGAGAGAGAGAGAGTAGGTTTGAAAGAATGAGAAGAAAGAAATATAAAGACAGATGGAGAGCAGGAAGAAAGAAAGGGTGAAATGGAAGTGAGAGAGGAGGGGGGACTCGGATGCCGCGCCGAAAACCGTGGCGAGGATGGTTTTTTCTATTTTGTTGATGCTCTGTCCCGTTCCCGAGGCCCTCCGACTTTCCATCCGAGAACCGACAAACGCGGTGCGCGGCGCCCTCACAGTGTTTGTGATTGATTTAATAATCCCGTCTGGCAGTTTTGAGAAGCGCGTTCTTGCACCCGCCCTCCTCGCCTCGTCGGGGCTGGGGAGCGCCAGCGAGCCCTTGGTCTTACTGGTGAGCGTCGCAGGACTGGAGGGGCCCCGGTAGGGCGCCCTGGCTCCCCCGGGGCGTCCACGGAGGTGCCGGGGATCCCGAAGGTCCGGCGGGGGGGTGTTGAAGTTCCGGCAAGACGTCCTGACCTTCGTAAGAAGTAGCCAGACGACCCGTGACCATCAGTTCAGGTCACCGTTACAATCACTGCAACTAATGACGCCTCCAAGAGGAACTGCCGCGCGGGGAAGAAGAAATGCCCCTCAAGGCAGAGCGTCAACAACTATAAAAACACAAAACAACAAAAAAATCATAAAACTACAAAAACACGGCGCTGTGTGTTGGTAAGAGTGAGTCTCATCTGGGGAGACTGTGGCTCATCCAGACCAACAGACAACGCCCAAGTTATGGCTGAGACTCCTCTGGGGAGACAGCGGCTCAGCCAGACTTAAAAAAACACACGGACTGACAACTCCTGACGACCCACGCGATAACGACCCTGACAGACCCCTGGCACTCTTTGGACATGGACTGACAACCCGATTATACGACCTACTGACCCCTGACAGACCCCTGGCACTCTTTGGACATGGACTGACAACCCGATTATACGACCTACTGACCCCTGACAGACCCCTGGCACTCTTTGGACATGATTGACAACTCCTGACGACCCACGCGATAATGACCCTGACATTTCCTGACCACTCTCAGAACAATGCCTCCGGACAATATCTCGACGTTTCTCTAATGTTTCTCAACAACAAAAAGAAGAGTTCAAAAACTCACGAATGGCTTTCTCACTTTCTTACTTTTCACAAAAAACTACATACACGCTACACACAAACACATCATTTACTCAATATCCTTAAAATATACTACGAAATTAGTCAACGGGTATGCCTCGGAGGGGCTTGTGATTATTGATTCTTGCTTCTTTCTTATTTGTTATGTATACTTAATGTTGTTACTCTTACTAAAATTATACCATTATCATTATTATTATTGTTATTACTACTACTACTACTACTACTACTACTACTACTGCTGTTGCTATTACTACTACTACTACTACTACTACTACTACTACTATTACTACAGGACCCCCTCTCCTATTTCTTCCATCCCTTTCCACTTTCAATCTTTTCTCCTATCTTCTTTCTTCCACTCCTCCATCACTTGTCTTCCCTTTCTCTCTCCCTCCCTTCGTACAATAATATTTTTTAATCTCACTTTTGCAGTCACAGAAGAACTCAGGAAATAGAGGAGAGAAGGAAAAGGAGAATAAAGAAGAGGAGAAGGGAGAAGGGAGAAAGAGATGAGGAAGAGAAAGAGGAGAGAAAAAAAGAGTGGTATAGGAGGTGAATAGAAAAGTGGGGAAAACAAGATGAAAGGAAGAGAGGAAAGTGGGAAGAAAGGAGGAAAGAAAAGGGGGAGGAGATGAAGGGAGGGGAGGACGGAAGGGTAGAAAGGAGAGGAGAGAGAGGGAGGGGGAGAGGGCCATTTCTTTGGGGAGTTCCAAGTTTTCCTAATAAGGACGAAGAGAAAATACCGAGAAGGTTAGCAAGGGTGGTGGTGATGGTGGTGGTGGTGGTGGTGGTGGTGGTGGTGGGAGGGGTGAAGGAGGGTTAAGGGGCGGGGGGAGGAAAGAAAGAACAGGGGAGGGGAGGAAGGAAGGACAGGGAAGAGGAGGAGAGAAAAAATGAGGGAGAAAAGAGGAAGGAAGGGGAATGGAAGGATAAAAGAAGGTGAGGAAGGAAGGGGAGGGAAGGGGAGGAAGGAAGGAGCGTGAAGGGGAGGAAGGAAGGGGAAGATAAATAAAGTGAAACAAGTTGCTGAGGTGAGGGAGAGGAGGGAGAGGAGGGAGAGGGGAGATAGGGGTAGGAGAGGAGGAGGGAGAGGGAAAGGGGAGAAAGAAAGAGGGGAGCCACAGGAAAATAAAAAGGGAAGGAAACAAAAGGAAGGAAAGGACATGAGATAAGAGGAAAGAACGGAAAAGAAGGGAAAGGAAAACAGAAGGGTAAAAAAAGGGAAGGAAAAAGGGAAAATGAAAAAAAGTAGGAGGAGAGGAAAGGGAAAGAGAAGGAAAAAAGGAAAAGGAAAGTAGAAAAGAAGGAAGATGGTTGACGGTAAAAAAAAATAAAGGAAAGAAACAAGCAAAGAGAGAAAAAATGGGGGAGGAATGGAAAAAGTTAAAAGGAAAAGGAAGGAAACAAGGAGAAGAAAGGAAGGACGAAAAAGGAAAGGGAGGAAAAAAGGGGAGGAAAGGAAAAAAAGTTGAAAGGAAAAGGAAGGAAACAAGGAGAAGGAAGGAAGGAAGGACGATGAAGAAAAGGAAGGAAAAAAGGAGGAGGAAAGGGAAAAAGTTAGAAGGAAAGAAAAGAAAAAAAAGGGGAAGGAAGAAAAAAAAGTAAAAGGAAAGGGAAGGAAACAAGAAGGAAAGAAGGAAGGAGGAAAGGAAAATTGGTTGTGATGACGATAAAGGAAAAGGAGGAAAAAAAGGAGGAGGAAAGGAAAAGTTAAAAGGGAAGAAAAGGAAAAAAGGAGAAGGAAAACAAACGGAAGGAAGAAAGAAAAATGGGTTCTGACGACGATGAAGGAAAAGGAGGAAAAAAGGAGGAGGAAAGGAAAAGTTAAAAGGGAAGAGAAGGAAAAAAGGAAAAGTAAAAAAGGAGAAGAAAGAAAAAAGAAGGGAAGATGGGTCGTGAAGAAGAGAAAGGAAAGGAAAAAAAAAGGACAATAAAGAAAAAAGGAAAAGAAAAAGAAAGTGGATAGAGATAATAAAAAATAATAACAAAAGAAAAAAAATATAACCTAATCAATATGCCTCCCACACACTAAAACACTATGGCATATAATTAACTAAACTCTAATTAAACTTTACATTAGGAGACATCAGACCAACAAACTTACCACCACACTTAACTAACTAACTAACTCTCCAACTTCACTAATTAACAAACTGGTTGACTCATTACAATATTCATACGGCGGGAAGGTATAAAGAAAAAATGGGGAAACTCAGGTGAATATGATTACCATTTACCTGTGTGTGGAAATTGGGGGATGGTGAAAGGGGGACACACACACACACACACACACACACACACACACACACACACACACACACACACACAGATAGATAGTTAGGTAGATAGATAGATAGATAGATATAAATACATGGTAGATACAGATAGAAAGGTGGGAGGAAGGGAAGGGGAAGGGAAGAAAAGAGGAAGAGGAGGAGAAGGGAGGAGAGGGGAGGAAAAAGAGGGAAGGATAGGTAAAGATAGATAGATGGATAGATAGATAGATAGATAGATAGATAGATAGATAGATAGATAGATAAGTAGAGATAGATAGATAGATAGATAGATAGATAGATAGATAGATAGAGACAGATAGATAGATAGATAGATAAATAAATAAATAAATAAATAGATGGATAGATAGATAGATAGATAGACAGATAGATAGATAGATGGACAGATTAATTGGCATAACTACACTTATTCATCTCTAAAGGTTACTAAAGAAAAAATATATATAAAAAAACATAGAAACACACATTCCTGCACACGTATTCAGTAAACAAAAGGATTAAGTAAAAAAGACTAATATAGATACTGGAATTGAACGTTTCTCTGCCATTTATTTTTTTTATTTTACGTTATCTATTCGTTTATCTATTCTTTTATCTATTATTTATTTTTTGTTCTCCATGTGTCATTAAGTTAATTAGAAAGAAATGAAAGCACCGCTATACGCTCTGAAACAGTCACTTTTTTTGCCTTTTATGTGTTTTTTTTTTTGTTGTTGTTGTTGCTTTTTGTATAGAGAGAGAGATACACCTGATTTTGTTTTCAGTGAGTTAATCCGCCAAAATAAAAGTAATGAATAAATGAATAAAATAAAAATATGAGTAAAATGAATAAAATTTTTACATATACATACATATTATTTTTTTCTGATTCTAATTTTTGAGGACGTCTGAAATTCGTAGTTTTATTTTGATTTGTGTTATGTATATTATTTTTGTTTACTCTACACGAACACACACACACACACACACACACACACACACACACACACACACACACACACACACAGACTCGTACAGAAATGAGCTCATCTGTTTGCATTAGATCTACTCCTCCTCCTCCTCCTCCTCCTCCTCCTCCACCTCCTCTTCCTCCTCCTCCTCCTCCTCCTCCTCCATTATCTTCCAACACCATGCCCATACAATAATATATAATCGAAGTAGTGGATGGCTGCTGTTGTTTGTTTTTCCTTTGTGTTCCTTTGTGTTCCTCCTCCTCCTCCTCCTCCTCCTCCTTTATCTTCCAACACCGTGCCCATACAATAATATAATGGAAGTAGTGAATGGTTGATGGTTGATGACGCCGGTGGTGGTGGTGGTGGTGGTGGTGATATTCGAAGTGGTGGTGATGATGATGGTGGTGGTGGTGGTGGTGGTGGTGAATGGTGATGTTATTGGTGTCCCTCCTCCGTAATGAACTGGGACTGAGATTTCCCTCCAGTCAGTCCCTCGGTGAATCTTGTCCAGTAATTTATTAAGTGTCCTCGTTTTGCCATTTCATCGATGCGTCCGTTTCGTGGTGATGACGTTTTCTTTCCCCCTTCTCTTCCCTTCCCTCCTCCCTCACCTTCTCTTCCCCTTCTTTCCTCCTGTCCCATGCTCCTTCCTTCCTTTTCTCCTTTCGTTCAATCCATTCCCTTGACTGGAACGGCCGATGTAGGGGAAGGGAGAGAGAGAGGTAGAGAGACAGAGACATACAGAGAGGGAGAATAGCAAATCAAAACAGAAAGAGAGGGAGGATGAAAAAAAGAAAGGGGTAAAGAGAAGGGAGAGAGGGAGAAAGATACAAACACACAGAGAGGGAGAATAGCAAATCAAAACAGAAAGAGAGGGAGGAAGAACAGAGATATGGGTAAAGAGAGAAACACAGAGAAAGGAAGGGAAGGGGGAAGGAAGGGGAAAGGAAGGGAAGGGAAGGAAAAATGGGGAAAGGATTGGGAGGGGAAAAGGGATAGTGAAGGGAAGGAAGAAAGAATAGGGGAGGGAAGAATGAAGGAGAAAGGAAGTAATAAAGGGAGAAACACAGAGAAAGGAAGGGAAGGGGGAAGGAAGGGAAAGGAAGAAGGAAAAATGAGGAAGGGAATGTGAGGAAAGAAAGGGTAGAGGAGGGGAGAAAGAAAGAATAGGGGAGGGGAAAATGAAGGGGAAGGGAAGAAAGGAATGATGGTAAATGGAGAAACACAGAGAGAAAGGGAGAACATGAAACCAAAACAAAGGGAGAGAGAGAGAGAGAGAAAGGGAGAAAGGGAGAGAAAGAGGGAGAGGAGAAGGAATTAGATTACACCACCACCATTACAATCACAATCACCACCACCACCACCACCTTGATGATTAGAAAGGGGTGTTGAAAGGAGAAGAAAGATGGGAAGATGGAAGGAAAATTGTGTGTGTGTGTGTGTGTGTGTGTGTGTGTGTGTGTGTGTGTGTGTGTTGCATGGAAGACTTTAGTAACACATGAAGTAAAAGAAACACACAGATCATGAACGACTTAAAGCAACACTAATTGGCTTGTACAAATATAATAACCTTGCCAAATATTTAAAATGCCTCACGAAATACTGAAAAAAAACTTACAAAATACTAAAAATATCCAACCTGAAGAAGCCTTTCCTAATCCAGCCTCATCTTCCCAAACACCTTTCTTTCTCTCTTTCTTTCTTTCTTTCTTTCTTACTTACTTATTTACTTACTTCTTTCCTTCCTTCCTTCATTCATTCATTCGTTCCTTCCTTCCTTTCTTTCTATCTTTCTTTCTTTCTTCCTTCCTTCCTTCCTTCCTTCGTTCCTTCCTTCCTTTCTTTCTATCTTTCTTTCTTCCTTTCTTCCTTCCTTCCTTCCTTCCTTCCTTCGTTCCTTCCTTCCTTTCTTTCTATCTTTCTTTCTTTCTTTCTTCCTTCCTTCCTTCCTTCCTTCGTTCCTTCCTTCCTTTCTTTCTATCTTCCTTCCTTCCTTCCTTCCTTCCTTCGAGCAATCTTATGCATTCAACGACACCGATAAAAATAAATAAATACTAAAAACTCTCGCCCATGCTAAAGTTTAATAGAAGTGTTGTCGTAAGCGTCCCGTATTTCGCTTCTAAATGGGTCAACTTTTCATCTTCTTGTCGCGAACCGGAAATATTCAAGACAGGAACAATACACGTTTAATTTATGTTTGTTATTGAAAGAACGAACGAGAGTGAAAGTAAAACACCTGTGGAGAGAGAGAGAGAGAGAGAGAGAGAGAGAGAGAGAGAGAGAGAGAGAGAGAGAGAGAGAGAGAGAGAGAGACGGGGGGGAGTGTGTATGCCTGCTGACTCCCATGTTTGAAAGTTCTGCTCCCTCCTCCTCCTCCTCCTCCTCCTCCTCCTCCTCCTCTTCCTCCTCCCGTTTGAGTCTCGCCCGGAGGAAGGAGGAGAGGATGGCGGAACTGCATGACAACTGAGAGAGAGAGAGAGAGAGAGAGAGAGAGAGAGAGAGAGAGAGAGAGAGAGAGAGAGAGAGAGAGTGTGTGTGTGTGTGTGTGTGTGTGTGTGTGTGTGTTTCTTTCACCGATAATGACTTTTTCTATTCGACTATTTAACCCCAGACTCCATTTGCAAATAACACACACACACACACACACACACACACACACACACACACACACACACACACACACACACACAAACACACACACACTAGAGGTGAGGAAGTGATGATAAAGGAAAGGTAAAGGGGAGGAGAGACGGGGAAAGGGGAGGAAGGAAGGGAGGAGAGGACAGAGAAGGAAGGAAGGGGAAGGGAAGAAGGAAAAATGGGGAAGGGAAGGGGAGGAAAGAAGGAGAAGTGGAGAGAAGAAAGAAATAATATGGGAGGGGAGGAATGAAGGGGAAGGGGAGGGGAGAAAAAAAGAGGGAGGGGAGGAATGAAGGAAGGAAAGAAAATAGAAGGGGAAAAGAAGGGAAGGAAGGAGGAAGAAAGAAGGAAGGGAAGGGAAAGATGAATAAGCGGAAACCAGTTGCGGAGGCGGACACGTGGAGTAAAAATGACGAAACTCTCGATTAGTCTGTGTCAAGGGAGAGAGAGAGAGAGAGAGAGAGAGAGAGAGAGAGAGAGAGAGAGAGAGAGAGAGAGAGAGAGAGAGAGAGAGAGAGAGAGAGAGATTGAATCGTTTAGCTAAAGACATCGAAATAATTGCTCATTTCCAAACATTTCTTTTTTGTGGTAATTTGTTTGTAGTAAGGAGGAAATAAGGTTAAATAATACGTTTTCTCTCTCTCTCTCTCTCTTTCAAACAATCATAACGAACACAAGAACACAGAAATGGGGGAATACAAGAGGTAAGAAAAAGTAGACAGGGAGGAAAGAAGGAAGGAAGGGAAGAACACGGGAAGGTAAAGAGGAACGAAGAAAGGAAGAGAGAGAAATATGAAAGAAGGAAGGAAGAAAGAAAACAAAAGAGAAGGTATGAATATAATGAAAAAGCCGAGACCAAGAATTAAATAAAACAGGATACGAAGGAGAAAAAGAGATGTAGAGGATGAAAATGTAAAGAATGTAGAGAAAGAATAAGTAAAAAGACAAACAAAGGAAAGAACCTCACGCAAAAATACAGCAAGAAGTAAAATGGATAAGAATAGAATAAAGAGTAAAACAAGGAGACAGAAGGTGCGGAGGAAAATAAGATGTAAAACAATAATGGGAAAAGAAATGAGGAGCATATTTCAAGAGAAGGAGAAAGCGCAACAGCAGGAGGAGGAGGAGGAGGAGGAGGAGGAGGAGGAGGAGGAGTTGGAGGAGGAGGAGGAGGGAACAGGTTGAGCATGAAAGAGGAGGGGAAAATATGC
>NW_026111668.1:57500-60000 GCF_024679095.1 Eriocheir sinensis
TCTACCTCTCCCTCACCATCTCTCTTCCTCTTTATCTATCTCTCTTCTCTTCATCCTTCTTCCCTTTCTTCTTTATTCCCAACTTATCCTTTTGTCATAAGTTTTAGCGAGGGAGAGATTTGAGAATGGTATTATGACTTCGTGGATGAGGAAGGAAACGGAGGAGGTAATAGGATGTAAAAGAAGAGGAAGGAAGAGGAGGAGGAGGAAGAGGAGGATGGTGACAACAGAAACCAAACTGATTCTCACCTCTAATTACCTCCATCGATTCTCTCCTCCTCCTCCTCCTTTATCCTCCTCTTCCTCTACCTCCTCCTCTTATCCCTTCCCTACCCCTCTTTACCAAACACCTCTATCGTCTCCAGAGCTTTTTCTTCTTTTATTTTTGCCTCTTTCCCTGCCTCCCATCTACAGCCCCCCTTCCCCCCTTCATCACACCTTACATAACTCCTTCCCCTTTACCCCTTCCTCCCTCCGCTCCCTCCCCCCATACCCCTCCTCTTCTCTTCTCTTTTCTCCCCTCTCAACCCCCTTCCCCCTTCACCATACCTTATATAACTCCTTTCTCTTTTTACCCCTTCCTCCCTGCACCCCCATACCCCTCCTCTTCTCTTCTCTTTTCTCTCCTCTCAACCCCCTTCCCCCTTCCCTTTTCACCCCTTCCTCCCTGCATCAACCATACCCCTTCTCTCTTTTCTCTTTCCTTCCCTCTCAACCCCCTTTCCCCTTCCGTTTACCCCTCCTCAACCCCCCATACCCTCCTCTCTTCTTTTTCTCTCCTCTCAACCCCTTCCCTTCCTTTCACCCCTTCCTCCCTGCATCCCCATATACCTCTCTCTTCTCTTTCCTTCCTCTCAACCCCCTTTTCCTTCCTTTACTCTACCTCCACCCCTATACCCCTCCTCTCTCTTCTCTTTTCTCTCCTCTCAACCCCCTTCCCCCCTTCACCATACCTTACATAACCCCTTCCCCTTTACCCCTTCCTTCCCTGCATCCCCTTATAAGTATCACAAGAACAAATTATTAACATCGTCCCTAACTAATAGAAGATAGAATATAGACTGATTTTTTTTTTTTATTATTTGTTTCCTTTGCGTGTGACCTTGTTTTGTTTTGTTTTCTTTATTTTCCAGGTGATTTTGACTATCTTGCGGTGAGGTGAGGTGAGGCGAGGTGAGCCGTAGAGATGAAAAAGTGAGGAAATGTAAGAGTTCTATGGTTATTTTAGCGGCTTCCAGGTATATATAGTGTCTTGTGTGTTTCTCTTTACCTCCTACCTGTGTTACGTAAGCCTCACTGAGCGACAGGTGAGGTGAGGTGAAGTGAGGTGAGCCAGGGAGATGAAAAAGTCATTAAAGGCAAGCGATCTGAGGTTACTGTAGCGGCCTCCAGGGATACCTATATATTGCACTGTGTGTCTATTTCTATTACCTGTGTTACGTAAGCCACACTGATCTGCAGGTGAGAAGGGACGCAGGTGAGAGGTGAAAGGGATCGCAGATGAGAGGTGAAAGGGAACGCAGGTGAGAGGTGAAAGGGAACGCAGGTGAGAGGTGAAAGGGAACGCAGGTGAGAGGTGAAAGGGAACGCAGGTGAGAGGTGAAAGGGATCGCAGGTGAGGTGAAAGGGATCGCAGGTGAGAGGTGAAAGGGAACGCAGATGAGAGGTGAAAGGGATCGCAGGTGAGAGGTGAAAGGGATCGCAGGTGAGGTGAAAGGGATCGCAAGTGAGGTGAAAGGGAACGCAGGTGAGAGATGCCAAAAGAAGAAGTCCAGTATGTGATCAGAGCGTGGGTGAAGGAGTAGGAGTCTGGATTTTTTTTTTTTCTTTATTAGCTTGTGGAGACGTGAGATATTTTTTTCTTTATTGTGTTAAGTGTGTATGTGTGTATATGTGTGTGTGTATGTCTGTTTGTTGGTATGAGAGAGAGAGAGAGAGAGAGAGAGAGAACTGAAAAAAAAACTATGCCAAAATAAGGGTGGTTTTCTGTCCCGCTGGTTCGTCCCTGCACAAATATACGAGAGAGAGAGAAAGAGAGAAAAAAAAAAACAGCGTCATCTCATCTCCATTTTCCTCTCTTTTTTCTCTCTCTCTCTCTCTCTCTCTCTCTTTTTACAGGCTATTTCATCGTAAACTACCGCATTTTTTCTCTCCTTTGAATGCTTTATTGTGTTACGTCTTGTGTGTGTGTGTGTGTGTGTGTGTGTGTGTGTGTTAGAGAGAGAGAGAGAGAGAGAGAGAGAGAGAGAGAGAGAGACAAACAAACAGAGAGACAGAGACAGAAAGGAAGAAAAGAAGATAATGAAGAAAGAAAGAAAGAAAACAATGAAAGAAGGAAATAGAAGGAAATTAATATACAAACAAAAACAAACAAACAAACAAACATAACGAAACTTCAAACGCATAAAACATACCAAAATAAAACGAGGAAATAAAGAAAAGAACAAATAAATAAACAAAAATAAACAAAAACGAAACTAAAAATCACAAAAAAGGCACA
>NW_026111668.1:65000-67500 GCF_024679095.1 Eriocheir sinensis
ATGGCAGTGAACGAAATGGCAGTCAGGAAAATGGTAATGAAAATGACGGTAGTGAAAGGAAATGGTAAAGATATATGGGTGTTATAATATATAGTGAAAAAAATGGTAGTATAAAAAATGGTAGTGATGTAATTAAATGGCAAGGAAATTGAAGTGAAAGAAAATGCCTAGATAAGAAAGTAAAAAAAAATATACTGAAAAAAAATTGTGGGGAAAAAATGGTAAGAAAAGAAAACAAAAAGAAAAGAAAAGAAAAAAAATAGCATATATGTGTTTAACTGTATATGGGCCATGGTCGGTAACATAACACTCTCCTTTCTCACATGAGCTACTTCTAAAGGTCAAAGAGGGGGTCAGTCGGGTTCTAATGAGTGTTTCTTTAGGTTCACGGTACCCAAGAAAGGTTAAACTACCACCAGGGTCATAAAACTACTCCTGGAAATGCCCCACACTCCTACGATAGCCTTGTTAAATAGGTGAATTTGGGCTATGAAATGTTTAGTAATACGACCCTAAGTACAAATAAAAGAAATAATAAAAAATAAAAGCAAAACCAATAATAATAATAATAATACACACACACACACACACACACACACACACACACACACACACACACAGGCGCCAATAATAATAATAATAATAATAATAATAATAGTAATAATAATAATAATAATAATAATAATAATAATAATAATAATAATAATAATAATAATAATAATAATAATAATAATAATAATAATAATAATAATAATAATAATAATAATAATAATAATAATAATAATAATAATAATAATAACACGAGCCCTCTAAAAGCCTCTCCCTCTCTCCCTTCCCCCCTCTTTAAACTCTCTAGCGGCTTATTTTTATAACTCAATTTCTCCTCTAAATGATTTCCTCGAGTTTATTACACGTTTTCAACCATTATTTGAGAGAGAGAGAGAGAGAGAGTAATGGAAAATTCTCACTTTCTTTCATTTTTTCACACACTTTTTACCCTCTTGTTTTCTTCCTTTCCTTCTCACTCACTCACTCACCAACTCACTCACTCACTCTCACTTTCACTCACTCACACCTGGATAATTGACTTCCCTCCTCACCTGACTCACACACCTCCTCCTCCTCCTCCTCCTCCTCCTCCTCCTCTAATTAGTGTTTTTATTACCTTCTCACCTCAACTTCAAAATAATTACCCCGACTTTTGTTTCAAGCAATTTATATGATCATTATGTGGTGATTGCGCTCTCTCTCTCTCTCTCTCTCTCTCTCTCTCTCTCTCTCTCTCTCTCTCTCTCTCTCTCTCTCTCTTCGACAACAGAGAACGAAATGGACTTTGTTTTTCTTCAGGCCACGCCCTCCTCCTCCTCCTCCTCCTCCTCCCAGTCTTCTTCTTCCTCCTCCTCCTCCTCCTCCTCCCAGTCTTCTTCTTCCTCCTCCTCCTCCTATTCCTCGTCCACCTTCTTCATTTTTTCTTCTTGTTATTCTTCTTTTCATTTTTTCTCCTTTTTCTTCTTATTAATCTTTTCTTATTAATCTGTTTTTCTTCTACATCCTCCTCCTCCTCCTCCTTCTCTTATTTCCACTCTTCTTTTTCTTCTCCTCCTTCTATTTCTCCCTTTTTCTCCTCTTTCTTTATTTCCTTCTTATTAATCATCTTTATCTTTCTTCCTCCTCCTCCTCCTCCTCAGCCTCCTCTTCCTCCTCCTCTTCCCCGCGGGTGTCGAACTAAGGAGGGGAACGAAAGCAAGGAGGAGGAGGAGGAAAGGATAGATTACCTGCTTAAAGGCTTCAGGCTCCGGGAACATTAAAATTCATCCCCACCCTATTACTGTCTTTCGCCCCAAGGCTGTTTGTGTTGCCGTGTGTTGCCTTGTGTTTCTGTTTGTCTTGCGTTGGGTTGGGTTGGGGTTGGGTTGGGTTGGTTTGGGGTGATTTTTTTGTTTGTTTTTCTATTTATTTAAAGGAGACAGCTCATTGGGGAAAAAAAAAGGTCCATTGCTGTGTTGTATTGTGTTGTATTGCGACTGTTGCGGTTAATATTAGTTTGTTGCGGTACTCTCTCTCTCTCTCTCTCTCTCTCTCTCTCTCTCTCTCTCTCTCTCTCTCTCTCTCTCTCTCTCTCTCTCTCTCTCTCTCTCTCTCTCTCTGTTGTTGTTCTTAAGGTGTGTTACGCTTTTTCGTGTTGCGTTGTATTGTGTTGCGGGGTTGTTGTTGCTTTACGGGTTTTTTAATAAGTTTGGTGACATTTTCTTTGTTCTTAATCCTCTTAATATCTCCTCTTTCCTTCCTTCCTTCCTTCCTTCTTCTTTTCGCATTCTTCTTCTTTTAATTAAGCTGTGTTGTGTTTTCGTGTGTGTTGTGTTTGTTATATTTTGTTTTTTCCAGAAGTGTTGCGATTGCTTGTGTTTGTATGTTTGCCGTTCTCGTTTGTTTCTGTCGTTTTGAGTACTGTCGTTTGCTTGTATTATTGTTGTTGTTTTTTCATTGTTTTATGTGAGTG
>NW_026111668.1:72500-87500 GCF_024679095.1 Eriocheir sinensis
TCACGGTCCAGCGGCCACTTGGAGCCCCTACAGGAGGAAGAGGAGGAGAAGGAGGAGGAAGAAGGAGGAAATGGTTTGTGGACACAGCGTTGCGTGGCTTGAAAAGTGGATGAGCGAGGTGTTTTATCTCCATCTCTCTCTCCCTCCCTCTCCCTCCCTCTCTCTCCCTCCCTCTCCCTCCCTCTCTCTCCCTCCCTTCCTCTCACTTTATTCCTTCTTCCACTTCTCACGTTTTCTTTTTCCCTTCTCTTCTTCCCTTATTCACTATAGCTTCATTCTTCTCCTCCTTCCTGTCTCTTCCTATCTTTTTTTTTTTATTCTTCTCTATAACATTTCGATTCATCTCTCTCTCTCTCTCTCTCTCTCTCTCTCTCTCTCTCTCTCTCTCTCTCTCTCTCTCTCTCTCTCTCTCTCTCTCTCTCTCTCTCTCTCTCTCTCTCTCTCTCTCTCTCTCTCTCTCTCTCTTCCATTTTCTACCGTTTTCTTCTCCTTTATCTTACTTTATCTTCATTCCTCTCTCTCTCTCTCTCTCTCTCTCTCTCTCTCTCTCTCTCTCTCTCTCTCTCTCTCTCTCTCTCTCTCTCTCTCTCTCTCTTTATCTCTCTCTCTTTCTTACCTATCTCTCTTTACCTTCATCTTTCTCTCTCTTACTCCCTTCCTCCCTATCTACTTTCCATCTTCTTTACCTCTCTTCCCTTTTATCCTTCTTTCTTTCCTTCCTTTCCTTCTTCTTATGTATCTTCCCTTCCTTCATCTCATTATTTATCTCTCCCTCCCTTCAATCCTTCCCCCCTTACCTCCCTCCCTCCATCCACCTATTCCTTATTCTTCCTCCTCCTCCTCCTCCTTCTCCTCCTCCTCCTCCTCCTAATTTTTCCTCCTTATGTCCCCTTCCTCTCACATTCGTTCTTCCTCTCCCTCCCATAAATCCTTCTCTTCTTTATTTATTATCTCCTTCCTTAGACCTTTTTCTCATTTCCTCTTCATCCTTCCTCCTTCCTCCTCCTCCTCCTCCTCTTCCTCCTAATTCTTCTTATTTAACACTTTTTTTTTCTTTCCTTAATTACTCTCTTGCTCTTCACCTTTTTTTTCCTTTTTCTTTCCTTAATTACTCTCTCGTTCTTCACTCTTCTTCTTCGTCTTCTTCTTTTTCTTCTATTGCTTTATTTTTCTTTCTTCTCTTCCTTAGTTCTTCTTCTTTCTCCTCCGTCCTGTACCTCCTTCTTCTCCTCCTTCCTTATGTCTACCTCTTTCTTTCCTCCCTCCATCTCTCCCTTTCCTTCCTCATCTCTCCCTTCTCCCTCGTTTCTTTTCCCTTCCTTCCTTTTTCTCCGTCTTACCCTCCCTCTCTCCCTTCCTTATCTCTTCCATCTAATTTCTCCCTCCCTCTCTCCCTCTCCTTCTCCTCCTCCCTCCTTACCATATATCTCCCTTCTCCCTTATTTCTGCCTCCTCTCTCTCTCTCTCTCTCTCTCTCTCTCTCTCTCTCTCTCTCTCTCTCTCTCTCTCTCTCTCTCTCTCTCTCTCTCTCCTCTCTCTCCCTCCCATCTCTCTCTCTCTCTCTCTCTCCTCTCCTCCTTCCTCATTTTACCTCCCTTCCCTCCCTCCTCTCTCCCCTACCCTTCCCTACCCTGCTCCTTCCCTCTCCCTCCCCCTCCCTCTCTCTTCTACTGCCAGACTGACTGACCATCGACATAATGTAACCAATTTCCTCTGATATTTCCCGTCCACGTCTTCCCCCGTAGTGATGATGCGCCTGTTTCCTCTGTCTGGCTGTCCGGGTTTCTGGAGAGGTAGTCAGTTTGAAAGATTTTTTGTATATAGGTGGTGTGTGGGGAGGGAGGGGGGGTAGAGGTGGGAGTCGAAGATATTGTAGAAGTATGAAAATGGTGGTAGTAGTAGAAGTAGTGTTGTAGGGGTTGTAGTTGCTGTACGAGTTCTTGTAGTAGTAGTAGTAGTAGTGGTAGTAGTAGTAGTAGCAGTAGTAGTAGTAGTAATAGTAGTAGTAGTAGTTATAGTAGTAGTAGTAGTAGTAGTAGTAGTAGTAGTAGTAGCGGTAGAAGTGGTGGGTGGTGGTGGTGGTGTTGATGATGGTGATGATAAGAATGGTTATTTTTTTTCTTTTATTTGGTTATAGTTTGTCAAGTTTTTTCATTGTTGTTGTTGTTGTTGTTTACAGTAAGAAACACCATCCTAAAAACAATACAAATAAATGACAATGAAAGAAAGACAGTTGGACAGAAAAATATTAAAGAGAAGGAGAGAAACAAAGAAACAAACAAAGAAACTAAACATTTGAGAAGAATACAAAAGAAAGAATGAACCAACGAACACACACACACACACACACACACACACACACACACACACACACACACACACACACACACACATACACACGAAGGAAGTAAGTCTCCAAAGTTTGCCTTCCTTACAATGCAATCCTCGTCCGTCCTCTTCTTCTTCCTCCTCCTCCTCCTCCTCCTCCTTCTCTTTCTTCTCCTTCACCTCCTCTTACTTCTCCTTCTCCTCCTTCTCCTGCTCCTCTCCGTTCTCTTTTCCTAGTTTTATTTTATTTTCCTCCTCCTCCTCCTCCTCCTCCTCCTCGTCCTCTTTTTCTTTCTCAAAATCCATCAACACATTCTCTTGAACCGTTCAGATATTTCCTCTCTCTCTCTCTCTCTCTCTCTCTCTCTCTCTCTCTCTCTCTCTCTCTCTCTCTCTCTCTCTCTCTCTCTCTTCCCCCATCGTACACCATGACACTTAATTTCCTGTCGTGTGTGTACTGCGACGTTGCATTGGTTGACAACTTTATGGGAGGAGGAGGAGGAGGAGGAGGAAGAGGAGGAGGAGGAGCGGTGATGGTCAGTTGTCCCTTTCAAATTCAGCGGTAGTGGAAGACAAACAAGAGGAGGAGAGGAGGTGGAGTGGGAACTGAGAGAAGAATGAGAGGACCTCCACATTCTTCCACCTTTTCTCTTCCCCTCTCTTCCACCCTCACCCCCCTTCCTCTCACCTCTTCCTACTTCTCTTTCTCCTCCTCCTCCTCCTCCTCCTCCTCCTCCTCCTCCTCCTCCTTCTACAGCTGATCTTTTTCTTTCTCCACTTTTATCTATCTTCTTTACTTCCTTCTCCTTCCGACGGTCACCTTTATCCTCTTCCTCCTCTTCTTTTTCTTCTTCTTCCTCCTCCTCCTCCTCCTTCTACAGTTGATCTTTTTCTTTCTCCACTTTTATCTATCTTCTTTACTTCCTTCTCCTTCCGACGGTCACCTTTATCCTCTTCCTCCTCTTCTTTTTCTTCTTCCTCCTCCTCCTCCTCCTACTCTTACTCCTCCTTCTCCTCCTCTTCCTCCTTTTTACTTCCTCCTCTTCTTCTTCTTCTTCCTCCTCCTCCTCCTTCTACAGTTGATCTTTTCTTTCTCCACTTTTTCTTTATTCTTCTTCCTCCTCCTCCTCCTCCTCCTCCTCCTCTTTTCATTCTTTTTTTATAGTTATTTATCTACTTTTTTGCATTTTAATCTATCTTGTGCTTTTTTAGATGGAGAGGAGGAGAAGAAGGGAGGAGGATTAGGAGGAGGAGGAGGCAAAATAACGTGATGCGCCGCCCCTGTCCATTTGTCATTCTCTAAGTAAATACTAGAAGAGACAATACCGATCTCTCTCTCTCTCTCTCTCTCTCTCTCTCTCTCTCTCTCTCTCTCTCTCTCTCTCTCTCTCTCTCTCTCTCTCTCTCTCTCTCTCTCTCTCTCTAAAGGAGCCATTCCATTTCCCTTGCTAGTAAAATATCCATGAAAGACGAGGAAGGGAATCAAGGAAATGTGGAGGAGGAGGAGGAGGTGGAGGAGGAGGAGGAGGAGGAGGAGGAGGAGGAAGAAAAAGAAGACTCGCATGTAGATAAAGGTGAAAGGTTATGATTATTTGGGAGATTAGAGAAAGGGGAGAAGAGAGAGAGAGAGAGAGAGAGAGAGAGAGAGAGATAATATACAGGCAAGAAAGGGATAACAGAGAAAGAGGAGGAGGAGGAGGAGGAGGAGGGGGGGGGAGGAGGAGGAGGAGAAGAACAAAGGTAAAGAAAAAAATAAAATATAAGAAAGAGAATGTAAACAAAGAGGTCACACACACACACACACACACACACACACACACACACACACACTAACTTACGTAACACAATGACGACAACACTGAATTTGGACACCACAAAGGGGGGGAAGGGGAAGGGAAGGAGAGGGAGGGGGGAGGAGGGAAGGGGGGTGGGGGGTCATCTCGTCTGTTTGATTGTTTGTCTGTTTGTTGGTGTGTGTGTGTGTGTGTGTGTGTGTGTGTGTGTGTGTGTGTGTGTGTGTGTGTGTGTGTGTGTGTGTTTAGTCTTGTCTTGTTTGTTCTTGTTTGTCTTGTCTCTCTCTCTCTCTCTCTCTCTCTCTCTCTCTCTCTCTCTCTCTCTCTCTCTCTCTCTCTCTCTCTCAGCTCTCAGTACTATCAAAAAGTGACAAGGATGAAAAGAACGAAAGAAAAAAACAAAGAAAGAAAAAGAATAAAATGAATAAAAGAGAAAGAAAAGAGAGAAAGAAAACAAAGGGGGAAAAAACATCATTCCATCTGTGGCGAAGGAAAAGAAAAAAAGAAAAACAAAAAAATGAAAACGCGTAGAAGTAAAAGCCAACCCACCCGATTAAAAGATAAGAAAAAAGAACGAAAGAGAAAGAAAATAAAACAAAAGAAAGAAAAATAAAGAAAGAAAGGTGGAGCGAAGAACAGAGGGAAAGCAATCTCCCTTAAGGCCGGAGTTAACGAAATGGAAGAGGAAAAAAAAAAATACTAGCCCGGCACAGAATCTCGGAGGCAACTAAATCAGAGGAAGGGAAAAGGTAGAGAGGTAAAGAAATACTGTAAATAATAATGATAGGAATAGTGATAATGATAATAGTAGTGATGTTAATGATAGTGATGATAAGGAGAAGAAGAAGAAAAAGAAGAAGAAGAGGAAGAAGACGAAGAAGAAGAAGAAGATGAGGAAAAGGAAGATGAAGAAGATGAAGAGGAAAAGGAAGATGTAGAAGAAGAAGAGGAAGAAGAAGAGGAGGAGGAAAAGGAAGAGGAAGAAGTAGAAGAAGAAGAAGAAGAAGAAGAAGAAGAAAAAGAAGAAGAAACGAAAGAAGAAGAAACGAAAGAAGAAGAAGAAGAAGAAGAAGAAAAAAAAAAGAAGAAAAAGAAGAAGAAGAAAAAAAAGAAGAAGACGGAGAAGAAGAAGAAGAAGAACAACAACAACAACAACAACAACAACAACAACAACAACAACAACAACAACAACAACAACAACAACACGAATAAGAAAAAAAGAAAAAGAAATAGAGTAAGAAAGAGAAGAAGAAGAAATAAACGAAGAATAACAACGAGAAGAACAACAAAAAGAAGAAGAAGAAGAAGAAGAAGAAGAAGAAGAAGAAGAAGAATGAGAATAAAAAAACATAACAAAGACTAATCAAATAAATCAGAATATAAAAATAAAAATAAAAACACTGAGACCAAGACAAAGAAGACAAAAAGTATTACTGACGGAAGAAAATAACATCAGACACAAGAGGAGGAGGAGGAGGAGGAGGAGGAGTAGGAGGAAGTGGAGGAAAGCGATAACACCCAAAGCGGATATCAGAGGCTCGACAGACAAACAGACAGACAAATAGACAGGTAAATAAAGAGACAGACAGACAGACAAATAAACAGATGGATGGAAACATTGATAGATACATAGATAGATAGACAGAGATAGATAGATAGATAGATAGAAAGGTAGACAGACAGATAGGTTGATTGATAGATAAGTAGGTAAATAGATAGATAGATAGATAGATAGATAGATAGATAGATAGATAGATAGATAGATAAATAAATAGATAGATTGATAGAGAGAGAGATAGAGAGATAGATAGATACAGATAGATAAGTAGGCAAATAGATATAGATAGATAGATAAAGACAGACAGACAGACAGATAGATAGATAGATAGATAAATAGATAGATAGATGTGTTCCCACCAAAACAAAGCATATGCCACCTAAAAATCACAATAAACTACAGTGCATATTACAATTAAACTGTTATCTGAACCCTCACCATCCCTTTACTTGTTGGAGAGAGAGAGAGAGAGAGAATCAAAACAAAGAGATATATGTGAGCAGGTACGAATAGGATTACAGATACTCACAATTTAATCCTATTGGACACACACACACACACACACACACACACACACACACACACACACACACACACACACAAAGAGGTTTTAAAATGTTGGATGTGATCGAGTTTCTGAATTCAATGCTACTTCGAATACGTTGTTTTACTCTCTCTCTCTCTCTCTCTCTCTCTCTCTCTCTCTCTCTCTCTCTCTCTCTCTCTCTCTCTCTCTCTCTCTCTCTCTCTCTCTCTATCCCTATTTAGTATACACTCCATACTCTCTGTAGCTATTTTTTTTCTTCCATATAGTTTTGCCAGAAGAATATATTTTATCTCTATTGTTTTACCTATAATGGATGGCTCTCAAAACTCCTTCTTATCTGTTCTATGACCGGAGCAAGCGATTTAAACCCATACTACAAGCTCCCCCTTCCTAAGCCCTTCCCTTCAGATCAGCTCCGGCAATACCAATCAGTCGGTCGGTCGGTCGGTCGGTCCCCTCTATCTGTGACCTTTCTTAGAACCCTTTTTACGTGTTAATGGCTACGTTCAGCACTATACCTATTTCCTGGGATGGTAATAGTTTGATTTGTGCTTCTCTGACTATTCTTAAATGAACCATCTTAAGATTCTCAGTAGAGGGGTTTGTTTGTTTTTTTGCATCTCTTTTAATAATTTTTCCATATCCTTTTCCTTTCTAAACAGCTTATTTTTTTATTCTGTTTTGCATTTCATAACTTGCCTTACATACTTATTTTCTTGTCTCTCTTGAATGCGCTATCATAAAATTCTCAATAGTTTTATTTCATCTCTTTCTATAACTTTTTCATTTCATTTTTTCTTTCTAAACAGCTTATTTTTAATTCTGTTTTGCATTTCATAATTTGCTCTACATACTTATTTTCTTGTCTCTCTTGAATGCGCTATCTTAAAATTCTCAATAGTTTTTTTTTCATCTCTTTTTATATACTTTTTCATTTCATTTTTCTTTCTAAACATTTTTTTCTTGTTTTTGCATTTAATAACTTACTTGCTTTACGTGCTTGTTTTACTATCCCTAACTGTGCTATCTTAAACAAACATCTCAACAGTTTTTGTTTTGTTTTGTTGCTTCTTCTTTTATATTTTATTTTATTTTCCAAACAATTTACGTTTTATTTTGTTTTTTTGCATTTAATAAGTTACTTGCTCTACGTACTTACTTTACTATCCCTAACTGTGCTATCTTCAAATCCTCAACAGTAGTTTTTTATTTGTATTTTTTATGCCTATCCTCCTCCCTCCTCTTATACCTATCCTTCCTCTTCTAACTAATGCTTTTGTTGTTTTGTATTGCATTTTAATTATTCGTTTTACTTATTTTACTATCCTTAAATGTTGCTAGAAAATTATCTTCGAATCTTCAATAGTTATTTTTTTTCCATTTTTTCATCTTTTTTTATGTTTATCCAATTTGATTTCATTTTGTAACTAATGCTTTTCTCTTGTGTTATCCTTAAGTACTTTATTTCTACGTTGTCCAGATCCCTACGACTCATCATTTTATTACTGCATTTATATATTCTCTCATATCTACTCTCGTGATTCCCTTTTCTATTTCACACTCTTGCTCTATGTTATTTTTTTTCTTTCATCCCACCCTTCTCTCACCATTTTAACACCCCTGACCTTTTTTACCTCGCATTTATATTCTCTTTCATATCTACTATCGTGATTTCCTCCTCTACTTCATGTTTCCGCTCAACGGTTTTATATTTCCCACCCCTCTCTTTTTCACACACCAATTCAAAGCCTCTAATTATTTTTTTCCCCTGCACTCATTCCTCCTTTCATATTTACTCCCGTGATTCCTTCCTCTACTTCATGTTCCTCCTCAATGGTTTTATTTTCTCGACCCTTCTCTTTCTCAAACACCATATCAAGGCCTCTGATTATTTTTTTTTTACCTGTATTCATTCCTCCTTTCATATCTACTCTCATAATTCCCTCAATGTCTTTATTTTTCACCACCCAGTTCAACGACCCTCATTTTTCGCTCTCCAACACACACACACACACACACACACACACACACACACACACACACTTCCATTAGCAACTCTCGTACCTGACTTTTCCAACTTTACGCCGATCACTCACACCATTACGCACTCTTTTCAACTCTCCTCTTGATTGGAGGTAGCGTTTGCTGGCTATTTTGAACCCTCTCGCCGGTACCACAAACCCTCCCCTCCCTCTCTCCCCTTCATGCTCGGCTATTCTAAACATCAAGCGATCCATTGTTATATACACTGCGGGGGAGGGAGACTAGGCTGCTCCCATGACATCAATCAGTCTATTGTTATATTCGGCGTAGAGGGGGAAGGGAGTATTGTGTGACGCTCCCCGTGCTGGCATTCTCTGGACCTTCCCTCCTTGTTATCAGTTCCAGTAATTTCAGAGATCCCAACCAACCCCGGCCGCCTGTAAGCTTGTAAGACCTCCACAGCAACCAATGTTAGATGTATTACCTTAACGTCCTTTCTTGTATCTCTGTGAACTTCTGATCTTCATGTTTGTTTATTTTTTCTACACTTTCTGTTTGGTTACGTTTACATAAAAAATAATTAAATAGGATGAAATGAAAAAGAGAAAGAAGGAAAGAAGAAATACGGAAAAAAATAACAAATGGGGCGAAACGAAAAAAAATAGAGTACGTGAATAATGAAAAATAAAATTGAACAAAGAGATAACCACCACCACCACCACCCACCGCCACCACCACCACCACCACCACCACCGCCACCTCCAGCCCCTTTCTTTGCATCC
Organism: Eriocheir sinensis; assembly: GCF_024679095.1. Lineage (NCBI taxonomy): Eukaryota > Metazoa > Arthropoda > Malacostraca > Decapoda > Varunidae > Eriocheir > Eriocheir sinensis. The sequence goes on from NW_026111668.1 coordinate 81,492, forward strand.
ACCCGCCAACAATATCACGTTTGACGCCCACGTGTTCAATTTGCCGCTCGCCTCCATTAATTGAAAGGTCATTTGCATCCTATTACTTCCATCACACGCACCACCACCACCACCACCACCACCGCCGCCGCCGCCGCTTAACGCTGGCCTATACGCATGAGTAAATAAATTAATTGATAGATTGACAGATAGATGGATAGATAGCTAGAGTGATTGATTGATTGATTGAGTGATAGGTAGGTAGCAAAGTAGATAGGTAGTTAGTTAGACAGATAGATAAATTGAGATAGATAAAGAGATAGATATAAATAGATAGATATAGATAGATAGATATATAGAGATGAACAAATAGATAAAAGAGAGGGAATGAAAGGAATTGAATAATGAAAGAAAACAAAGAAAGAGAGGATGAAAGAAGAAAGGAAAATAGGAAAGAAAGTCAGAAAAGAACAAAAAAGAGAAGAGAACGAAAAACAGAGAATGAGAACAATAAGATAAAGAAAAAAAAAGAAAGGCTGAAAAAATTATAAACAAAAAGAAAAATACCAAAAATAAAAAAAACAATAATTATGCAAACAAACTTACAAATAAACAAATAAATAAAAGTGAAAGTAATAGGTTATGCAGCACGCCAGGTGAGTTAATTGCCAGATAAATTGCTCTACGGGCGGGCAGGTAGACACGCTCGTTGATGCGCGGAGTGATGAAAAAAAATTATTAGCCCAACTCAATAACTGAACAAGGTAATAAACGATCAAACAAACGGCTTTATTTATTTATTTTTATTTATTTATTTATTTATTTTATTTTATTTTTTTGCAATTATTACAGTCCCGTTTATTCATTTATTTCTTCATTCATTTATTAATTCGTTTGTTCTTTTTATTTTAATTTATTATGTGTTTACTTATTTGCTATTTCTTTCTTTACTGTTTTTTTAATATCTTTCATGCTATTTTTTCTTTTTTCTTCTCTTTGTTTCCTTCTTTTCTATCATTCTTTTATGCTTGTATTTAATTATTTCTTTTTTTACTGTTTTTTTATTCAATTTTTCTCTCATGTTATTCTTTCTTTCTTTCTTCTCTTTTTCATTCCATCTCTTTATTTATCTATTTTCTATCCTTCTTTCAATTCTTTTATTTATCTCTTATCTATTATTATCTAACATATTTATCTATCTATCTATTAACACGCCAGGTAAAAGTAATTGGCTGGCAAATTGTTATACAGGTGGGTAGGCAAGTGTGTACGTTATTTGATTCGTAAAGCAATGAAAAATATGTAAGTATATATAATTCAAATACCTAATAAATGTGAAGGTAAGACTCTCATATAACACGTCAGGTAAAAGGTAATTGGCTATTAAATTGTCATATGGGTGGGTAGGCAGGTGTGTACGTTATTTGATTCGTAAAGTATTGAAAAATGTAAGTATATATTTAATTAAAATAACCAAATAAATGTGAAGGTAAGACTCTCATATAACACGTCAGGTAACAGGTAATTGGGTGGTAAATTGGTGAGTAGGCAGGTGTACGTTATTAGATTCGTAAAGTAACGAAAAAAAAAAAGAAATGCATAAAATAAAGTAAATAAATGTGAAAGGGAGCACTTTTAAACAACACGCCAGGTAAGTCAATTAGCTGGTAAGTATAGATAGTAAGTGCACTCCCGAAATTAACCTCTGATTTTGGACACTCCTTTAACCTCTGTTCGGGAGCAGTGAGTAGCGGGCCTTTTTTTCTTTTTTTTTCTTTGCGCCCTTGCTTGAACATCTCCTTAAAAAAAAAAAAAAAACTAGTCAATACGTAAAACAACATAAAACTAACTAAGAATATATACAATAATAGAAATATAAGTATATGTAGACAAATAAATAAATAAGAATGTTAAAGAAAGAGATTACTTGTACTGCACGTCAGGTAAGTACATTAAAGGTAAACCAAAATACAGGTGAGTAAAGCAACATAAACCTATCGATGAATAAATACAACAATAACAAATAAATAGATAAACAAATAAGTAAATAAATAAGAATCTTTAAAGAAGCGATTATTTGTGCAACACGTCAGGTAAGTACATTAAAGGTAAACCAAAATACAGGTGGGTAAAGCAACATAAACCTATCGATGAATAAATACAACAATAACAAATAAATAGATAAACAAATAAGTAAATAAATAAGAATCTTTAAGGAAGAGATTATTTGTGCAACACGGCAGGTAAGTACATTAAAGGTAAACCATAACACAGGCAAGTTCCATAACGCATGAATTGATAGATATTTTATTTTATCAGCGAACAAATAAACAAGTCAGGTAAAGGTAACGTTCTTTCAAGAGGAGAGTATCGAGACAACCCTCCTCCCGAAATTGACCTCTCTTTTGGACACTCATCTGAACTCTTTTTTTTGTAAGGGCAGTGATTAGCGGTTTTTGTTTTGTCTCATTATTTTTTTTTTACCCTTGAGCTGCTTCCTTTACTGTAAAAAGTATATATAAAAAAATCACACGGCAAGTAAGAAATTGTCAGGTAATGTAGGTAGGAAGTAAATAAGCTCCACACTATAAAATAATAAAAGAAATTGAATAACGAAATGAATTAATAAACAGACAACGCCGAGGTAATGTTGTTGTTGTTTTTTTAATTACTAGCTACTCGCCACGTAAGTAAAAAAAAAAGTTACATTTTTTCAAGTACACTTCAGGTAGGCAATTAGTACGGTACAGATAACCCAGATACAAGGATAACAGCAGACAGGTCCCATAATTATACCTCGTCAAATTATCCACAGTTCGTCAGCAAGATAAAAAAAGACAATAAATAAAGAAATAACGCAGAAGTAACGTTTTTCTAGTACACTTCAGGTAGGCAATTAGTACGGTACAGATAACCCAAATACAAGGATAACAGCAGACGGGTCACATAATTACACCTCGTCGAATTATCCACAGTTCGTCAGCAAGATAAAAAAAGACAATAAATAAAGAAATAACCCAGAAGTAACGTTTTTCTAGTACACTTCAGGCAGGCAATTAGTACGGTACAGATAACCCAGATACAAGGATAACAGCAGACAGGTCCTATAATTATACCTCGTCGAATTTTCCAAAGTTCGTCAGTGAGATATATACGAAAAAAACACATGTAAGGGACTCGAGCCTTTTCCCTTTTAATGAGGTAACACAACGATCCTTTAACTTTTATAATCCACTAATTAGCGGCTCCCACGGGTGCTGCGGACGGCCGGGATGAAAGGGGGATTATGCTGCTAGAGGTCACGGGGGTATATATATATTTTTCTTTTTCCCTTTTTGGTGTGTGTGTGTGTGTGTGTGTGTGTGTGTGAGCGTGTGTGTTTTTGTGGTTCCTCTTTTTTTCTTTTCCTTCTGCTGCTACTGTGCCTTGGTGTTGATTGGCATGAGGGGTTTTTTTAATGTTATTTCATGTTGTTTATTTGTTTGTTATTTTTTATTGTTATATTCTTTTTTATTTTCATTTTTTTCTAGTTTTTTGGGGGGAGATTTTTTGGATTTTTTTTATTTAGTTTTTTTCGATTTTTTGGATTTTTTTTTTACTGTTTTCTTATTTGTTTCAGTCGTTTTTTTTTCGCCTTTCCTTCCTCTTTTTTTTCTTCTTCTTCTTCCTCTTCTACCGTTAGGTTGATTGGCTTAAGTCTGTATGTCATTTCTCCTTTCTTTATTCGTTAATTTATCCATTTATTTTGTATCTATGTTATATGTATTGTTTTATTTTACTTATTTTATTAGTATTATTTTTTGTATTAGTTTTTTTTTCCTGGGGAGGGACTTTTATTAGTTGATTTATTTTTGTTTTGTTTTTAAATGTATTCTAATTTCCTTTTGTTTGCCTGTTTGTTTGTTTCTTTCTTTCCATATTATGCATCTATTTATTCTCCTTTTGTTTTGTTGTTGTATTTTGCTGCTGTGTACTCCATTTTCTTCTCTCTTTTTCTTTATCTATTCATTGTCTTCACATATATTCAATTTCGCTTTAACTTAATCTCTTTTTTTACTTTTTTTTTATTTAGTTAAGCTTGCTATTATTTATTTACTCATCCTTTTGTTTTTTTGTGATTTTCAAGGTAATTTTTTTTTCCAATTTTCATTCACATCTTATTGGCTTCTCTTATATTTATTCAAGTCTGTCCTCTACAACGCCATTTTATTCTATTATGTTCTATTATCTCCCGTTCTGTTGTATTCTAGTCTATCCCACCCCATTCTATTCTGTTCTATTACATCCCATTCTATTCTATTATATTCTAACCCAATCTATTCTGTTCTATTTACATTCCATTCTATTCTACTCAATTTTATTATATCCCAATCTATTCTAGTCTAGTCTGTCCTTCTCTACAACGATTATTTCTTTCTTTTTTTCTCTTTTTCATCGGCCATTTCGTAACTCAGTGTCTTCCCCATGACATTAGTCCCCCTTCCCTCTCTCTCTCTCTCCCCCTCTCTCTCTCTCTCTCTCTCTCTCTCTCTCTCTCTCTCTCTCTCTCTCTCTCTCTCTCTCTCTCATACCAGTTATTTCTTTCTTCCTTCCTTTATTCCACTTATTTTCTCCTTTTCTTTTTATTTTTCTTTCTTTTTCTTTTTCTTCTTCTTCTCTCTCTCTCTCTCTCTCTCTCTCTCTCTCTCTCTCTCTCTCTCTCTCGCTCTCTCTGCTTTTCTCTCTCTCTCTCTCTCTCTCTCTCTCTCTCTCTCTCTCTCTCTCTCTCTCTCTCTCTCTCTCTCTCTCTCTCTCTCTCTCTCTCTCTCTCTCTCTCTCTCTCTCTCTCTCTCTCTCTCTCTCTCTCTCTCTCTCTCTCATTTATCTTCCCTCCCCTCCTTCCTTTTTCTCTTCTCTCCCAAATTCCTCTCTCTCTCTCTCTTTCCTCCTTCATTACTTTTTCCTTCTTCCTCCTTTCTTGGTTGGTTCTTTTAAAATACCAAAAATGAAGGAGAAGAAAAAGAAGAAGAGAAAGAAGACTTAAAACAACAACAACAACAACAACAACAACAACAACAACAAGAGATAAAAACAAGAACAAGAACAAGAAAAGGTCTACAACAAAAAAATAAAAAGGAAGAAATAAAGAACAAAAACTATTACTAAGAAAGGAAGATTGCGTCGGCGTAGAAGCAGGAGGAGAAGGAGGAGGAGGAGAAGGAGAAGGAGGAGGAGGAGGAGGAGGAGTAGGAGGAGAAGGAGAAGGAGGAGGAGGAGGAGGAGGAGGAGGAGGAAGAGGAGGAGGACGGAAGGAACCAAAGGAAAAAAAAGAAGACGAAGAAGAGTAGGAAGAAAAAGAGGAGGAAAAGGCAGGTGATGAAGGAAGGAAACGAGAAAGAAAGCAGCGAAAAATAAGAAAACGAAGAAAAGAAGAAAAACAAAAAAGGGAAGAGAAGGAGGAGGAAGAGGAGGAAGAGGAAGAAGAGAAAAGAAGGAAGAGGCGACAAAGGAAGAGGAAAAATAAAAACATGAGGAAAAGACAAGAAACGAAAAAAAAAATAGAAAAGGCGTAACGAAGCGGCGGAAAAATAAAAACAAAAAAAGAAGAAAAAGAAGAGGAAGAGGAAAAACAGTACAAGGCAAAAGAGATCATAAGTGACAAAGAAAAAGGGGAGAAAAAAAAATCATCGAAAAAACAGGCAAAGAAGAAAGAAGAGAAGAAAGGAGACAACGGAGGAAGAGAAAGAGAAAACAAGAGCACCAAAAAAAAGGAAGAGGAGAAGGAAAAAGGGGAGCACGAGGAGGAGGAGGAGGAGGAGAAGCTAGTCTAAATCCCGGAGCTCAAGCCGAGAAGGATATACGAAGGTCATCTTGGATTTGAGGAGCAGGACAAGGATCTGGGGCCGCTTATTTATACGGAGAGCAGGAGGAGGAGGAGGAGGAGGAGGAGGAGGATTAAGAGAAGAAGGAAGAGGAGTTAGATGGTAGGAAGAAACGATGCAGGAAAAAATAAGGGAAGTGACAGCCAAAAAAAAAATAGAGAAATGATAG